>NC_088413.1:1640818-1719216 GCF_034236695.1 Oncorhynchus nerka | reverse complement strand
TCAGCCAGCCTGCTCCACTAGGGCCCTCTCAGCCAGCCAGCTCCACTAGGGCCCTCTCAGCCAGCCTGCTCCACTAAGGTCCTCTCAGCCAGCTGGTGTGTGTAGGAGAGTGTGAGCTGTGTGTACAAAAAGTAGAAGTACAAATGTCAAGGGAAATGAACTAAAGTGATAAATCTCGTCCTAGGTTTTATTTACTGTGGTGTTTGTTCTCCACTGGTTACCCTGTTCTCATCACAACAGGTCACACATTCTGCTGACATGATTACACACTGTGGTATTTTACCCAACAGATACAGGAGCTTGTCAATATTATATTTTCAAATTATTTTGGGTGCCTTGTAATATGAGAGAAATATATGTCTCCTATATCGACGTACATTTGGCAGGAGGTTAGGAAGTGCATCTCAGTTTCCACCTCATTTTGTGAGTAGTGGGCATATAGGCTGTCTTCTCTCTGCCTATGGTGACCTCTCTCAATAGCAAGGCTATGCTCACATTGTCTCTACATTGTCCATTTGCTTCTGTTTCTATCAGCCGTGGCTGATAGTCTGCCACCGTGTCCTGCGTTCATGGTCAGTCGGGCAGTGGCTGATAGTTCGCCACCGTGTCCTGTTTTCTATCAGTCACAGTGGTCAGATAGTCTGCCACCGTGTCCTGTCTGTTTTCTATCAGTCACAGTGGTCAGATAGTCTGCCACCGTGTCCGTCTGTTTTCTATCAGTCACAGTGGTCAGATAGTCTGCCACCGTGTCCTAATCTGTTTTCTATCAGTCACAGTGGTCAGATAGTCTGCCACCGTGTCCTGTCTGTTTTCTATCAGTCACAGTGGTCAGATAGTCTGCCACCGTGTCCTGTCTGTTTTCTATCAGTCACAGTGGTCAGATAGTCTGCCACCGTGTCCTGTCTGTTTTCTATCAGTCACAGTGGTCAGATAGTCTGCCACCGTGTCCTGTCTGTTTTCTATCAGTCACAGTGGTCAGATAGTCTGCCACCGTGTCCTGTCTGTTTTCTATCAGTCACAGTGGTCAGTCTGCCACCGGTCCTGTCTGTTTTCTATCAGTCACAGTGGTCAGAGTCTGTTTTCTATCAGTCACAGTGGTCAGATAGTCTGCCGTGTCCTGTCTGTTTTCTATCAGTCACAGTGGTCAGATAGTCTGCCACCGTGTCCTGTCTGTTTTCTATCAGTCACAGTGGTCAGATAGTCTGCCACCGTGTCCCGTCTGTTTAGGGCCAAACAGCATTAATTCACTTTGACATTTTATAGTTGTGTAGTTGTCACGGCTGATTTCCTCCTCTTCGTCTGAAGAGGAGGAAGGATCGGACCAAGATGCGGCGTGGTACGTGTTCATGATGATTTTAATAAGACAAACACTGAACACTAATGAAATACAAAACAATAAACGGACGTGCAAATACCAAACCGAAACAGTACCGTGTGGCGAAACAGACACAGACACGGAAACAATCACCCACAAAGTACCCACAGAATATGGCTGCTAAAATATGGTTCCCAATCAGAGACAACGATAGACAGCTGCCTCTAATTGAGAACCAATCTAGGAAACCATTGACATACAATATACCTAGAAAGGTGGGAGCCCCATACACATACAAAACCCCTAGACAAGACCAAAAACACATACATCACCCATGTCACACCCTGACCTAACGAAAATAACAAGGAAAACAAAGAATACTATGGTCAGACAGTAGTTCTAGATAATGTGTGGTTTATTATATTTCTAGTCAGTAAATATTTAATAATTGTGTAGTTCTAGATACTGTGTAGGTTTATTATATTTCCTAGTCAGTAAATATTTAATAATTGTGTAGTTCTAGATACTGTGTAGGTTTATTATATTTCTAGTCAGTAAATATTGAATAATTGTGTAGTTCTAGATACTGTGTGGTTTATTATATTTCTAGTCAGTAAATATTTCATAATTGTGTAGTTCTAGATACTGTGTGGTTTATTATATTTCTAGTCAGTAAATATGTAATAATTGTGTAGTTCTAGATACTGTGTAGGTTTATTATATTTCCTAGTCAGTAAATATTTAATAATTGTGTAGTTCTAGATACTGTGTAGGTTTATTATATTTCTAGTCAGTAAATATTGAATAATTGTGTAGTTCTAGATACTGTGTGGTTTATTATATTTCTAGTCAGTAAATATTTAATAATTGTGTAGTTCTAGATAATGTGAGGTTTATTATATTTCCTAGTCAGTAAAATACTGTGTAGTTCTAGATACTGTGTAGGTTGATTATATTGTCACCCCAGTAAATAGCATTGGTGTCCTGTATGACAGAGTCATAGTAAATATATAACATTGTGTAAGATGCATGAAAGAGGAGGATGGCGTTGATGTTTCTCTACAGGGGGAGTCAACATGTGTTTTCTACCTGTCTACCTGTCTAGTACCCCCACCTGTCTAGTACAGAACTCAACCCTCTCCCTGACCCCACCTGTCTAGTACAGAACTCAACCCTCTCCCTGACCCCCACCTGTCTAGTACCCCCACCTGTCTAGTACAGAACTCAACCCTCTCCCTGACCCCCACCTGTCTAGTACCCCCACCTGTCTAGTACATAACTCAACTCTCTCCCTGACCCCCACCAGTCTAGTACATAACTCAACTCTCCCTGACCCCCACCAGTCTAGTATACCGATACTCTGTACTCTGTACCAGTACCCCTGTATATAGCCTCCACATTGACTCTGTACCAGTACCCCCTGTATATAGCCTCCACATTGACTCTGTACCAGTAGTATATCTCCACATTGTACCGGTACCCCCTGTATATAGTCATACTCTGTACCGGTACCCCCTGTATATAGCCTCCACATTGACTCTGTACCAGTACCCCCTGTATATAGCCTCCACATTGACTCTGTACCAGTACCCCTGTATATAGCCTCCACATTGTACCGGTACCCCCTGTATATAGCCTCCACATTGACTCTGTACCAGTACCCTGTATATAGCCTCATTGACTTGTACCGGTACCCCCTGTATATAGCCTCCACATTGACTCTGTACCGGTACCCCTGTGTATAGCCTCCACATTGACCTGTACCAGAACCCTGTATATAGCCTCCACATTGACTCTGTACCAGTACCCCTGTATATAGCCTCCACATTGACCTGTACCCTGTATATAGCCTCCCACATTGACTCTGTACCGGTAACTCCTGTATATAGCCTCCACATTGACTCTGTACCAGTACCCCCTGTATATAGCCTCCACATTGACTCTGTACCAGTACCCCTGTATATAGCCTCCACATTGACTCTGTACCCCTGTATATAGCCTCCACATTGACTCTGTACCAGTACCCCTGTATATAGCCTCACATTGACTCTGTACCAGTACCCCCTGTATATAGCCTCCACATTGACTCTGTACCGGTAACCCCTGTATATAGCCTCCACATTGACTCTGTACCAGTACCCTGTATATAGCCTCCACATTGACTCTGTACCAGTACCCCTGTATATAGCCTCCACATTGACTCTGTACCGTACCCCCTGTATATAACCTCCACATTGACTCTGTACCAGTACCCTGTATATAGCCTCCACATTGACTCTGTACCGTACCCCTGTATATAGCCTCCACATTGACTCTGTACCAGTACCCCTGTATATAGCCTCCATATTGACTCTGTACCAGTACCCCTGTATATAGCCTCCACATTGACTCTGTACCGGTACCCCCTGTATATAGCCTCCACATTGTTTATTTGTTTAGTTGTTAGTTTGGTTTAGTTGTCCAGTTGTTGAGTTGTTAGTTTAGTTGTTTGTTTAGTTGTTGGTTTAGTTGAGCCTCCTGTTTGGTTGTCCAGTTGAGTTTGGTTGTTTAGTTGTTTAGTTGTTACCCACTAGTTGTTAGTTTAGTTGTTGTTTAGTTTAGTTGTTGTACCAGTAGTTTAGTTGTTAGTTTAGTTGTCCACATTGACTCTGTTAGTTTAGTTTAGTTGTTAGTTTAGTTGTTTGTTTAGTGAAGTTTAGTTTAGTTGTTTGGTTGCCTCCAGTTGTTGTTTAGTTGTTAGTTTAGTTGTTAGTTTAGTTGTTTAGTTTGGTTGTTGTTTAGTTGTTAGTTTAGTTGTTTAGTTGTTAGTTTAGTTGTTTAGTTGTTTTTAGTTTGTTGTTAGTTTAGTTGTTTTAGTTGTTGTTTGTTTAGTTGTTAGTTTAGTTGTTTAGTTGTTTAGTTGTTTAGTTGTTAGTTTAGTTGTTAGTTTAGTTGTTTGTTTAGTTGTTAGTTTAGTTGTTAGTTTAGTTGTTAGTTTAGTTGTTTGGTTGTTAGTTTAGTTGGTTTTTAGTTGTTTGTTTAGTTGTTTAGTGTTTCTGTTTAGTTGTTTTTAGTTGTTGTTTAGTTGTTTAGTTGTTAGTTTAGTTCCAGTTTAGTTGTTTAGTTGTTAGTTTAGTTGTTTAGTTGTTTAGTTGTTAGTTTAGTTGGTTTAGTTTAGTTACATTGTTTAGTTGTTACCGGTTGGTTTAGTTGTTTAGTTGTTAGTTTAGTTCCCAGTTTATTGTTTAGTTTTGTTTAGTTGTTTAGTTGTTTAGTTGTTTATTTGTTAGTTTAGTTGTTTAGTTGTTTAGTTGTTTAGTTGTTTAGTTGTTTAGTTGTTAGTTTAGTTGTTAGTTTAGTTGTTTAGTTGTTAGTTTAGTTGTTGTTTAGTTGTTTAGTTGTTAGTTTAGTTGTTTAGTTGTTTAGTTGTTTGGTTTGTTGTTTAGTTGTTAGTTTAGTTTAGTTGTTAGTTTAGTTGTTTAGTTGTTTAGTTGTTGTTTAGTTTTAGTTTAGTTTAGTTGTTTAGTTGTTTAGTTGTTAGTTTAGTTGTTAGTTTAATTTGTTTAGTTGTTAGCTGTTTGTTTAGTTGTTAGTTTAGTTTAGTTGTTAGTTGTTTAGTTGTTAGTTTAGTTGTTGTTTTAGTTGTTTAGTTGTTAGTTTAGTTGTTTAGTTGTTTTAGTTTAGTTGTTAGTTTAGTTGTTAGTTTAGTTGTTTAGTTGTTAGTTTAGTTTAGTTGTTAGTTAGTTTTAGTTGTTGTTTAGTTTAGTTGTTTAGTTGTTGTTAGTTTAGTTGTTTAGTTGTTAGTTTAGTTTGGTTGTTTTGGTTGTTAGTTTAGTTGTTGTTTAGTTGTTGTTAGTTTGTTTAGTTGTTTAGTTGTTAGTTTAGTTAGTTTAGTTTTAGTTGTTAGTTTAGTTGTTGTTTAGTTTAGTTGTTTAGTTTAGTTGTTAGTTTTAGTTGTTTAGTTGTTTAGTTGTTGTTTAGTTGTTAGTTTAGTTGTTTAGTTGTTAGTTTAGTTGTTAGTTTAGTTGTTAGTTTAGTTGTTAGTTTTAGTTGTTTAGTTGTTAGTTTAGTTAGTTAGTTTAGTTGTTTAGTTGTTTTTAGTTGTTTAGTTGTTAGTTGTTTAGTTGTTTAGTTGTTAGTTTAGTTGTTAGTTTAGTTGTTTAGTTGTTAGTTTAGTTGTTTAGTTGTTAGTTCAGTTTAGTTGTTTAGTTTAGTTGTTTAGTTTTTAGTTTAGTTGTTAGTTCAGTTTAGTTGTTAGTTTAGTTGTTTAGTTGTTTAGTTGTTAGTTTAGTTGTTTAGTTGTTTAGTTGTTAGTTTAGTTGTTAGTTTAGTTGTTTAGTTGTTAGTTTAGTTTAGTTGTTTAGTTGTTTAGTTGTTAGTTTAGTTGTTAGTTTAGTTTAGTTGTTTAGTTGTTAGTTTAGTTTAGTTTGTTGTTTAGTTGTTAGTTTAGTTGTTAGTTTTAGTTTAGTTTAGTTTTAGTTGTTTAGTTTAGTTTTATTTGTTTAGTTGTTTAGTTTTAGTTTAGTTGTTTAGTTGTTAGTTTAGTTTAGTTGTTTAGTTGTTTAGTTGTTAGTTTAGTTGTTAGTTTAGTTGTTTAGTTGTTAGTTTAGTTGTTTAGTTGTTTAGTTGTTAGTTTAGTTTAGTTGTTTAGTTGTTAGTTTAGTTGTTTAGTTGTTAGTTTAGTTTAGTTGTTTAGTTTAGTTGTTTAGTTGTTAGTTTAGTTTAGTTGTTTAGTTGTTAGTTTAGTTGTTAGTTTAGTTAGTTTTAGTTTAGTTGTTTAGTTATTTAGTTGAATTTAGTTTAGTTCAGTTAGTTGTTTAGTTGTTTAGTTTAGTTGTTAGTTTAGTTTAGTTGTTTAGTTGTTAGTTTAGTTTAGTTGTTTAGTTGTTGTTTAGTTGTTTAGTTTTAGTTTAGTTGTTTAGTTGTTAGTTTAGTTTAGTTGTTAGTTGTTAGTTTAGTTGTTTAGTTTTTAGTTTTAGTTTAGTTGTTTAGTTGTTAGTTTAGTTTAGTTGTTTAGTTTTAGTTAGTTGTTTAGTTGTTAGTTTAGTTGTTAGTTTAGTTGTTTAGTTGTTAGTTTAGTTTTTAGTTTAGTTGTTTAGTTGTTAGTTTAGTTGTTAGTTTAGTTTAGTTGTTAGTTTAGTTTAGTTGTTTAGTTGTTAGTTTAGTTGTTTAGTTGTTAGTTTAGTTTAGTTGTTTAGTTGTTTAGTTGTTAGTTTAGTTTAGTTGTTTAGTTGTTAGTTTAGTTGTTAGTTTAGTTGTTTAGTTGTTAGTTTAGTTTAGTTGTTTAGTTGTTAGTTTAGTTTTTAGTTTAGTTGTTTAGTTGTTAGTTTAGTTGTTAGTTTAGTTTAGTTGTTTAGTTTTAGTTTAGTTGTTTAGTTGTTAGTTTAGTTTAGTTGTTAGTTTAGTTGTTAGTTTAGTTTAGTTTAGTTGTTAGTTGTTTAGTTGTTAGTTTAGTTGTTAGTTGTTTAGTTGTTAGTTTAGTTTATTTGTTTAGTTGTTTAGTTGTTTAGTTGTTAGTTTTAGTTTAGTTTAGTTGTTTAGTTGTTTAGTTGTTAGTTTAGTTTAGTTGTTTAGTTGTTAGTTTTGTTTAGTTGTTTAGTTGTTAGTTTAGTTTAGTTGTTTAGTTATTTAGTTGTTTAGTTGTTAGTTTAGTTTAGTTGTTTAGTTGTTAGTTTAGTTGTTAGTTCAGTTTAGTTGTTAGTTTAGTTTAGTTGTTTAGTTATTTAGTTGTTTAGTTGTTAGTTCAGTTTAGTTGTTTAGTTGTTAGTTCAGTTTAGTTGTTTAGTTGTTAGTTCAGTTTAGTTGTTTAGTTGTTAGTTTAGTTTAGTTGTTTAGTTCTTAGTTTAGTTTAGTTGTTTAGTTGTTAGTTTAGTTGTTTAGTTGTTAGTTCAGTTTAGTTGTTTAGTTGTTAGTTCAGTTTAGTTGTTTAGTCTTTCTGGGAGCAAGACATCCTGGTCCACGACGGGGGGTTTTCTTTTGTAGTCCATGATTGACTGTAGACCCTGTAGACCCTGTAGGCTGTAGACCCTGTAGACTGTAGACCCTATAGAGCCACATACCTCTCCTATCTGAGTCATTGAAAAGACTAGATCCATGTTGAGGTGAGACACGTCTGATTGGACTAGACCCATGTTGAGGTGAGGCACATCTGATTGGACTAGATCCATGTTGAGGTGAGACACATCTGATTGGACTAGATCCATGTTAAGGTGAGACACATCTGATTGGACTAGATCCATGTTGAGGTGAGACACGTCTGATTGGACTAGATCCATGTTGAGGTGAGGCACGTCTGATTGGACTAGATCCATGTTGAGGTGAGACACATCTGATTGGACTAGATCCATGTTGAGGTGAGACACGTCTGATTGGACTAGATCCATGTTGAGGTGAGACACGTCTGATTGGACTAGATCCATGTTGAGGTGAG
Source organism: Oncorhynchus nerka (assembly GCF_034236695.1). Taxonomy (NCBI): domain Eukaryota; kingdom Metazoa; phylum Chordata; class Actinopteri; order Salmoniformes; family Salmonidae; genus Oncorhynchus; species Oncorhynchus nerka. The sequence continues at coordinate 1,711,492 of NC_088413.1, read as the reverse complement.
ACACATCTGATTGGACTAGATCCATGTTGAGGTGAGACACATCTGATTGGACTAGATCCATGTTGAGGTGAGACCATTCCATGTCTTTATTGGTTTGTGTGAGAAGGCAGTTTGGGAGAAGGTGGTGGACCTGTTGAGGATTCTACAGTTCCCCTGGTGGAGGTTCTGGAACACTGATATTTAAGTCTGAGGTTGATGAAATCCAAATGTGGTGCTGCAATGTTGTGTGTTATCTTGAATACCAGGCAGATGTTGGAGTACAGAATGAAATGGAGAGGGAGAGGAGAGGAGAAGAGAGGGGGAGAAGAGGAGAGGGGGAGGAGAGGGAGAAGAGAGGGGGAGAAGAGGAGAGGGGGAGGAGAGGAGAAGAAGAGGGGGAGAAGAGGAGAAGAGAGGGGGGATGAGATTTGAGGGGGGAGAAAAGGATAGTGGTGAGAAGAGTAGAATAATGGGTCAGAAGAGGAGAGAGGGGAGGGGAGGGGAGGGGGGGAGAAGAGGAGAGGGTGAGAAGAGAGACTGGGAGAAGAGGAAAGGGAGAGGAGATGAAGAGTAGAGGGGGGGGAGCATTGGGGAGAAGATGAGAAGAAAGGGTGAGAGGAGTGAGGGGGATGAGAGGAGATGAGAGAGACTGGGAGAAGAGGAGAGGAGGGGGAGGAGACGAGGGGGGAGAAGAAGTGAGTGGGGAGTAGAAGTGAGGGGAGGGGAGGAGAGGGGATAAGAGGGAGAGAACAGAAGTGGAGAGGAGGAGAAGAGTAAAGGGGGAGGAGAGAAAGAAGAGGAGATGTGGAGAGGGGGAGAAGAGGAGAGGGATAAGAGTAAAGGGGGGAGGGAAGAAAGAAGAGAAGAGAGGGGATGGGAGGGGATAAGAGAGGAGAAGAGAGGAGAGTGGGAGAAGAGAGACTGTGAGAAGAGGAGAGGAAAAGGAGAAGAGGAAGAGAGGAGAGGAGAGGAGAGGAGAGGAAAGAAGAGAAGAGAGGAGAAGGATAGAGGAGAGGATGAGAGAGGGAGGAGAAGAGGGGGAGAAGAGAAGAGAGGGGGAGAATTGGGGAGAAGAGGAGAATAGAGGGGAGGAGAGGAGAGGTGGGAAGAGAGGAGAATAGAGGAGAGGGGAGGAGAAGAGAGGTGGAGAAGAGGGAGTGGGGAGAACTGGAGAAGAGAGTGGGGGAAGAGGAGAAGAGAGGGGAGAAGAGGAGAAGAGAGAGGCAGAAGAGGAGAAGAGAGACTGGGAGGAGAGGGAGAAGGAAGGAGAGAAGGGGAATAGAGAGGTGGGAAAAGGAAAGAGGGGGAGAAGAGGAGAGGGGAGAAGAGGAGAGGGGAGAAGGAGAAAGGGGAGAGAAAGAGGGAGAAGAGGAGGAGAAGAGAGGGGAGAAGTGGAGAGGGGAGAAGAGGAGAATAGAGGGGGAGAAGAGTAAAGGGGAGAAGGAGAAAAGAGAGGAGAGAGAGGAGAAGAGGAGAGGGGAGAAGTAGAGGGGGAGAAGGGGAAGAAGGGAGAGGGAGGAGGGGGAAGAGGGGAGAAAGGGAGGAAAGAGCAGGAGAGGGGAAAGGAAGAGGAGGAGAGGGGAGGAGAGGGGAGGAGAGGAAAGGGGGAGAAGAGGAGAATTGGGGGAAGGGGGAAGAGGAGGATAAAGGGAGAAGAGAGGAAGAGGAGAGGGGGATGGAGATAAAGAGAAAAGGAGAGGGAGAAGAGGAAAGGGAAGGAGGGGAAGAAGAGGAGAGGGGGAGACTAGTAGAGGGGGGAGAAGAGGAGAAGGAAGGGGGAAGTGAGGAGAGGGGGAGGAGAGGGGAGGGGAGGAGAGAAAAGGGCAGGAGAGGGAAAGGAAGAGGAGGAGAGGGGAGGAGAGGGGGAGAGAGGAAAGGGGAGAAGAGGAGGATTGAGGGAGAAGGGGAGAAGAGGAGGGGGTGAGGATAAAGGGAGAAGAGAAAGGGGAGAAGAGGGAGAGGGGGAGAAGAGGAAAGGGGGAGAATAAAGAGAGAGGAGGGGAGAATCGGAGAGGGGAGGGGAGAGAAGAAGGAGAAGAGAAGGAGAGAAGAGAGAGGGAGAGGGAGAGAATAGGAGAAGAAGGGAGAGAAGAGAGGAGGGAGGGGGAGAGGGGAGAAGAGAGAGGAGAGGGGGGAGAGAGGAGAGAGGAGAGGAGAGGGGGATGGGGAGTGGGAAGAAGAGTAAAGGGAGAGAAGAGGAGGAAGAGAGTGAGAGAAGAGGGAGGAGAGAGGTGGAGAGAAGGGGGAGAAAGAGAGATGGAGAAGAGGAGAGGAGAGGGAGAGAAGAGGAGGAGAAGAGGGAGAGGGGAGAGGGAGAGGGGGAAAAGAGAAGAGGAGAGGGGGGAGAAGAGGAGAGGGGGAGAAGAGGAGAGGGGGAGGAAGAGGAGGGAGGAGAAGAGGGAGAGGGGAGAAGAGGAGAGGAGAGAGAGGGGGAGAAGAGAGAGGAGAGGGGGAGAATAGACAAGGAGAGGAGAGGAGAAGAGAAGAGGAGAGGAGAGGAGAGGAGGAGAAAAGGAGATGGGTGAGGAAAGGAGAGAGGAGGGGGAGAAGAGAAGAGGAGAGGGGGAGAAGAGAAGAGGAGAGGGGAGGAGGAGAGGAGAGGAGAGGAGGAGAAAAGAGAGGGGTGAGGAGAGGAGAGGAGAGGGAGAAGAGGAAGAGGAGAGGGAAGAAGAGAAGAGGAGAGGAGAGGAGAAGAGGAGAGGGGTGAGGAAAGGATAGGAGAGGGGGAGAAGAGAAGAGGAGAGGGGGAGAAGAGGAGAGGAGAGAGAGAAGAGGAGAAGAGATGGAGAGAAGATGAGAAGAGAGGGGGAGAAGGGGAGAATAGGGAGACGGGAGAAGAGGAGAGGAGAGGGAGAGAAGAGGAGAGGGAGAGGGAGGAGAGGAGAGGAGAGGAGAAGAGAGGAGGAGAAAAGGAGAGGAGAGTAGAGGGGAGAGGAGAGGGGAGGGAGAGAAGAGGAGGAGAATATGAGAGGAGAGGAGAGGAGAGGAGAGGAGAGGAGGGAGAGGGGGGAGAAGAGAGAAGAGGGGGGAGATGGAGAGGAGGAGAAGAGGAGAGGAGAGGGGAGGAGAGAGGGAGAGGAGAGGAGGGAGAGAAGATGAGAGGGGAGAAGAGGAGAGGAGAGGGGAGGAGAGGAGAAGAGGGAGGAGAAAGGAGAGGAGAGGAGAGAGGGGGAGAAGAGAAGAGGGAGAGGGGAGGGAGAGGAGAGTGGAGGGGAGAGGGAGAAGAGGAGGAGAAAAGGGAGAAGAGAGAGAGAGGGGGAGAAGAGAAGAGGAGAGTAGAGGGAGAGGGAGAGAGAGGAGAGGAGAGAGAAGAGGAGAGGAGGAGAAAATGAGAGGTGAGGAGAGGAGAGAGGAGAGGGGGAGAAGAGAAGAGGAGAGGAGAGGGGAAGGAGAGGAGAGGAGAGGGGGAGGAGAGGAGAGAGGAGAAGAGAGGGGTGAGAAGAGAAGAGGAGAGGGGAGAAGAGGAGAGGAGAGGAGAGGAGAGGAGATGAGAGAAGAGGGAGAGGAGAGGGGGAGAAGAGAGAGGGAGTGGGGGAGAAGAGAAGAGGAGAGGAGAGGGGAGAAGAGGAGAGGAGAGGAGAGAGAGAGGAGAGGAGAGGAGGAGAGAGAAGGAGAGGAGAGGAGAGGAGAGAGAAGAGGAGAGGAGAGGAGAGAGGAGAGGAGAGGAGAGAAGAGGAGAGGAGGAGAAAATGAGAGGGGGAGGAGAGGAGAGGAGAGGGAGAAGAGAAGAGGAGAGGGGAGAGGAGAGGAGAGGAGAGGGAGAGAGAGGAGAGGAGAGGAGGAGAAGAGAGAGAGAGGGAGAGGGAGAGGAGAGGAGAGGGGGAGAAGAGAAGAGGAGAGAGGAGAGGGGAGAAGAGGGGGAGAGGGAAGAAGAGGAGAGGGGGAGAAGAGGAGAGGGGGAGAAGAGAAGAAGGAAGGGGAGAGGAGGAGAGGGGAGGAGAGGGGAGGAGAGGAGAGGAGAGGGAGAGGAGAGGAGAGGAAGAGGAGAGGAGAGGGAGGAGAGGAGAGGAGAGGGAGAGGGGAGAAGAGGAGAAGAGAGGGAGAGGGGAGAAGAGGAGAGGATAAGAGGGAGAAGAGAGGGGAGAAGAGGAGAGGGGGAGAGAGAGAGAGAAGAGGAGAGGGGGAGAAGAGGAGAGGGAGGAGAGGAGGGGAGAGGAGAGGAGGAGAAGAGGAGAGGGGGAGAAGAGGAGAAGGAGAGGAGAGGAGAGGAGAGGGGGAGAGAGAGGAGAGGAGAGGAGAGGAGAGGGAGAGAGAAGAGGAGAGGAGAGGAGAGGAGAGGAGGAGGGAGAGGAGAGGGGGAGAAGAGGAGAATGAGGGGAGGGGAGAAGAGGAGAGGAGAGAAGGGAGAAGAGAGGGGGAGAAGAGGAGAGGGAGAGAAGAGGAGAGGAGGAGAGGAGAGAGAGAGGAGAGGAGAGAGAGGAGAGGGGGAGAAAAGGAGAGGGGAGGAGAGGAGAGGAGAGGAGAGGAGGAGGAGAGGAGAGGAGAGGAGAGGAGAGGGAGAGAAGAGGAGAAGAGAGGGAGAGAAGAGGAGAAGAGAGGGAGAGAAGAGGAGAGGAGAGGGGGAGAAGAGGAGAGGGAGAGGAGAGGAGAGGAGAGGAGAGGAGAGGAGGAGGAGAGGAGAGGAGAGGAGAGGAGAGGGAGAGAAGAGGAGAGAGAGGAGAGGAGAGGAGGAGAGAGGAGGAGAAGGAGAGAAGAGAAGAGGAGAGGGGGAGAGAGAGGAGAGGAGAGGAGAGGAGAGGAGAGGAGGGAGAGAGAGGAGAGGAGAGGGGGAGAAGAGGAGAGGAGGGAGAGGAGAGGAGAGGGGGAGAAGAGGAGAGGAGAGGAGAGGAGGAGAGGAGAGGAGAAGAGAGAGAGGAGAGGAGAGGGGAGAAGAGGAGAGGAGAGGGGGAGAAGAGACGAGGAGAGGAGAGGGGGAGAAGAGAAGAGGAGAGGAGAGAGAGAGAGGAGAGGAGAGGAGAGGAGAGGAGAGGAGAGGAGAGGGAGAGGGAGAGAAGAGGAGAGGGGAGAAGAGAAGAGGAGAGGAGAGGGGAGAAGAGAAGAGGAGAGGAGAGGAGAGAGGAGAGGAGAGGAGGAGAGAGAGGAGAGGGGGAGGAGAGGAGAGAGGAGAGGGGGAGAAGAGAAGAGGAGAGGAGAGGAGAGGAGAAGAGGAGAGGAGAGGAGAGGAGAGGAGAGAAGAGGAGGAGAAGAGGAGAGGGGAGAGGAGAGGAGAGGAGAGGGGGAGAAGAGAAGAGGAGAGGGGGAGAAGAGGAGAGGAGAGAGAGAAGAGGAGAGGAGAGGAGAGAAGAGGAGAGGAGAGGGGGAGAAGAGGAGAGGAGAGGAGAGGAGGAGAGGAGAGAAGAGGAGAGGAGAGAGGAGAGGAGAGGAGAGGAGAGGAGAAGAGAGAGAGGAGAGAAGAGGAGAGGAGAGAGGAGAGAGAGGAGAGGAGAGGGAGAGAAGAGGAGGAGAAGAGGAGAGGAGAGGAGAGGAGAGGAGAGGAGAGGAGGAGAGGGGGAGAAGAGGAGAGGAGAGGAGAGGGGGAGAAGAGAAGAGGAGAGGAGAGGAGAGGAGAGGAGAAGAGGAGAGGAGAGGAGGAGGAGAGAGGAGAGGAGAGGGGAGAAGAGGAGAGGAGAGGAGAGGGGAGAGGAGAGGAGAGGAGAGAGGAGAGGAGAGGAGAGGAGGAGGAGAGGGGGAGAAGAGAGAGAGAGAGAGAGGAGAGAGAGGAGGAGAGGAGAGGAGAGGAGAGGAGAAGAGAGAGAGAGGAGAGGAGAGGAGAGAGAGAGGAGAGGGGAGAGGAGAGGAGAGGAGGAGAGGAGAAGAGGAGAGGGGAGAAGAGGAGAGGAGAGGAGAGGGGAGAAGAGGAGAGGAGAGGGGAGAGGAGAGGAGAGGAGAGGAGAGGAGAGGGAGAGGAGAGGAGGAGAGAGAGGAGGAGAAGAGGAGAGGGGGAGAAGAGAAGAGGAGAGGAGAGGGGAGAGGAGAGAGAGAGGAGAGGAGAGAGAGGAGAAGAGGAGAGGAGAGGAGAGGGGGAGAAGAGAAGAGGAGAGGAGAGGGAGAGAGAGAGGAGAGGAGAGGAGGAGAGGAGAGAGAGAGGAGAGGAGAGGGAGAGAGAGAGGAGAGGAGAGGGGAGAAGAGGAGAGAGAGGAGAGGAGAGGAGAGGAGAGGAGAGGAGAGGAGGAGAAGAGAGGGGGAGAAGAGAGAGAGGAGAGGGGAGAAGAGGAGAGGAGAGGAGAGGAGAGAGAGAGAGGAGAGAGAGAGGAGAGGAGAGAGAGAGGGGGAGAAGAGGAGAGGAGAGGGGGAGAAGAGAAGAGGAGAGGAGAGGGGAGAGAAGAGGAGAGGAGAGGGGAGAAGAGGAGAGGAGAGGAGAGAAGAGAGAGAGGAGAGGAGAGGGGAGAAGAGAAGAGGAGAGGAGAGGGAGAGGAGAGGAGAGGAGAAGAGGAGAGGGAGAGAAGAGGAGAGGGGGAGGAGAGGAGAGGGGGAGAAGAGAAGAGGAGGGGGAGAAGAGGAGAGAGAGAGAGAGAGAGAAGAGAGGAGAGAGGGAGAGGAGAGGAGAGGGGGAGAAGAGAAGAGGAGAGAGAGAGAGAGAGAGAGGAGAAGAGGAGAGGAGAGGAGAGGAGAGGGGGAGAAGAGGAGAGGAGGAGAGGAGAGAGGGGAGAAGAGAAGAGGAGGAGGAAGAGGAGAGGGGGAGGAGAGGAGAGGAGAGGAGAGGAGAAGGGAGAGAGGGAGAGGGAGAGGAGAGGAGAGGGGAGGAGAGGGGGAGGAGAGGAGAGGGGAGAAGAGGAGAAGGGAGAGGGGGAGAAGAGGAGAGGATGAGGGAGAAGAGAGGGGGAGAAGAGGAGAGGAGAGAGGAGAGGAGAGAGAGAGAAGAGGAGAGGGGGAGAAGAGGAGAGGGGGAGAAGAGGGAGAGGAGAGGGAGGAGGAGAGGAGAGGAGGAGGAGAAGAGGAGAGAGGAGAGGGGGAGGAGAGGAGAGGGAGAGGAGAGGAGAGGAGAGAGAGGAGGAGGGAGAGGAAGAGAGAGGAGAGGGGGAGGAGAGGGAGGAGAGGAGAGGGGGAGAAGAGGAGAGGAGAGGAGAGAGGGGAGAAGAGGAGAGGAGAGAGGGAGAGAGAGGAGAGGAGAAGAGGAGAGGGGAGAGAGAGGAGGAGGGGGAGAAGAGGAGAGGAGAGGAGGAGAAGGAGAAGAGGAGAGGGAGGAGAGAGAGGAGAGGAGAGAAGAGGAGAGGAGAGAGGAGAGGAGAGGGGGAGGAGAGGAGAGGAGAGGGGAGAGAAGAGGAGAGGAGAGGGAGGAGAGGAGAGAGAGGGAGAGAGAGAAGAGGAGAGGAGAGGGGGAGAAGAGAGAGAGGAGAGGGGAGGAGAGGAGGAGAAGAGGAGAGGAGAGGGGGAGGAGAGGAAGAGGAGAGAGGGAGAGAAGAGGAGAGGAGAGGAGAGAAGAGGAGAGAGGGGAGAGGGGAGAATAGGAGAGAGGAGAAGAGGAGAGGAGAGGAGGAGAAGAGGAGAGGAGAGGAGAGGAGGAGAAGAGGAGAGGAGAGGGGGAGAAGAGAGAGGAGAGGGGAGGAGAGGAGAGGGGGAGAAGAGGAGAGGAGGAGAGGAGAGGAGAGAGGAGAGAGAGAGGAGAGGAGAGGAGGAGAGGGGGAGAAGAGAGAGGAGAGGGGGAGAAGAGGAGAGGAGAGGAGAGGGGAGAGGAGAGGAGAGAGGGAGAGGAGAGAGGAGAGGAGAGGAGAGGAGAGGAGGAGAAGAGAGAGAGGGAGAGGAGAGGAGAGAGAGAGGGGGAGAAGAGGAGAGGAGAGGAGAGGGAGAGAGAAGAGGAGAGGGAGGAGAAGAGAGGAGAGAGAGGAGGAGAAGAGAGGAGAGGGGAGAGGAGAGGAGAGGAGAGGAGGAGAAGAGAAGAGGTGAGAGAGAGAGAGGAGAGGAGAAGAGAGAGGAGAGGAGAGGAGGAGAAGAGGAGAGGGGGAGAGGAGAAGAGGAGAGGGGGAGAAGAGAAGAGGAGAGGGGAGAAGAGGAGAGGAGAGAGAGAGAGGAGAAGAGAGGGGAGAGAAGAGGAGAAGAGAGGGGAGAAGGGAGAGGAGAGGAGAGGGAGAGAAGAGGAGAGGGAGAGGAGAGAAGAGGAGAGGAGAGGAGAGAGGAGAGGAGAGGAGGAGAAGAGGAGAGGGGGAGAGAGAGGAGAGGAGAGGAGAGGAGAGAAGAGGAGGAGAAGAGGAGAGGAGAGGAGAAGAGAGGAGAGAGGAGAGGAGAGGAGAGGAGAGGAGAGGGAGGAGAAGAGAAGAGGAGAGAGAGAGGGAGAGAGAGAAGAGGAGAGGAGAGAGAGAGGAGAGAGAGGAGAGGGGGAGAAGAGAGAGAGGAGAGGAGAGAGGAGAGGAGAGGAGAGGAGAGGGAGAGGAGAGGAGAGGAGGAGGAGAGGAGAGGGAGAGAAGAGGAGAGAGAGGGGAGAAGAGAGGAGAGGAGAGGAGAGGAGGAGAGAGAGAGAGAGGAGAGAGGAGAGGAGGAGAGAGAGGAGAGGGGGAGGAGAGGAGAGGAGAGGAGAGGAGAAGAGGAGAGGAGAGAGGGAGAAGAGAAGAGGAGAGAGAGAGGGGAGAAGAGGAGAGGAGAGGAGAGAAGAGGAGAGAGGAGAGGAGAGGAGAGAGAGGAGAGGAGAGGAGAGGAGAGAGAGAGAGAAGAGGAGAGGAGAGGGGAGAGGAGAGGAGAGGAGAGGAGAGAGAGGAGAGGAGGAGAAAAGAGAGGGGAGAGGAGAGGAGAGGAGAGGGGAGAAGAGGAGAGGAGAGGAGAGGGAGAAGAGGAGAGAGAGGAGAGAAGAGGAGAAGAGGAGAGAGAGAGGAGGAGAGGAGAAGAGGAGAGGAGAGGGGAGAAGAGAGAGGAGAGAGGAGGAGAGGAGAGGAGAGAGGAGAGGAGAGGAGAGGGGGAGAAGAGGAGAGGAGAGGAGAGGAGGAGGAGAGGAGAGAGAGGAGAGAGAGGAGAGAAGAGGAGAGGAGAGGGGGAGAAGAGGAGAGGAGAGGAGGAGAAGAGGAGAGGAGAGGGGGAGAAGAGAAGAGGAGAGAGAGAGGAGAGGAGAGAGAGGAGAGAGAGAGAGGGAGAGGAGAGAAGAGGAGAGGAGAGGGGAGAAGAGAAGAGGAGAGAGAGAGAAGAGAGAGAGGAGAGGAGGAGGAGAGGAGAGGAGAGGAGGAGAAGAGGAGAGGGGGAGAAGAGAGAGAGAGAGAGGGAGAGAGAGAGGAGAGGAGAGGAGAGGAGAGAGAGAGAGGAGAGGAGAGGAGAGGAGAGGAGAAGAGGAGAGAGAGGAGAGGAGGAGAGGAGAGGAGAGGAGAGGAGGAGAAGAGAAGAGGAGAGGAGAGAGAGAGAGGAGAGGAGAGGAGAAGAGGAGAGGAGAGAGGAGGAGAAGAGGAGAGGAGAGGGAGAGGAGAGGAGAGGGGGAGAAGAGAGAGAGAGGAGAGGGAGGAGAGAGAGGAGAGGAGAGGAGAGAGAGAGGAGAGGGGAGAAGAGAGGAGAGAGGAGAGGAGAGAGGAGAGGGAGAGGGGAGAGAGAGGAGAGAGAGAGGAGAGGAGAGAGGAGAGGGGAGGAGAGGAGAGGGAGAGGAGAGGAGAGGAGAGGAGAGAGAGGGGGAGGAGAGGAGAGGAGAGGGAGAGAGGAGAAGAGGAGAGGAGAGGAGAGAGGGGAGAAGAGGAGAGGGGAGAGGAGAGGAGAGGAGAGGGGGAGAAGAGAGAGAGGAGAGGAGAGGAGAGAGAGAGAGGAGAGGAGAGGAGGAGAGGAGAGGAGAGGAGGAGAAGAGAGGAGGGAGAGAGGAGAGAGAGGAGAGGAGAGGAGAGGAGAGGGAGGAGAGAGAGGAGAGGAGAGGAGAGAGAGAGAGGAGAGGAGAGGAGGAGAGAGAGGAGAGGAGAGGAGAGGAGAGGAGAGGAGGAGAGAGGGGGAGAAGAGGAGAGGAGAGGAGAGGAGGAGAGAGAGAGGAGAGGAGAGGAGAGAGGAGGAGAGAGAGAGAGAGAGGGAGAGGAGAGGGAGAGAAGAGGAGAGAAGGAGGAGAGGAGAGGAGAGGAGAGGAGAGGAGAGGGGAGAAGAGGAGAGAGGAGGAGGAGAGAGAGGAGAGAGAGGGGAGAGGAGAAGAGGGGAGGAAAGAGAGAAAGGGCAGAGAGGGGAAAGGAAGAGGAGAGGGGAGGTGAGGGGAGGAGAGGAAAGGGGAGAAGAGGAGAATTGGGGGAAGGGGAGAAGAGGAGAGGATAAAGGGAGAAGAGAGGGGGAGAAGAGGAGAGGGGATGAGATAAGAGTAGAAAAGGAGAGGGGGAGAAGAGGGAGAGTGGGGGAGAAGAGGAGAGGAGGGAGAAGAGGAGAGGGGAGAAGAGGAGAGGAGAGGGGGGGGAGAAGAGGAGAGGAGAGGGGAGAATAGACAGGAGAGGAGAGGAGAGAGGAGAGGAGAGGAGGAGAAAAAGGAGATGGGTGAGGAAAGGGAGAGGAGAGGGGGAGAAGAGAGCAGGAGAGGGAGAAGAGAAGAGGGAGAGGGAGGAAGAGGAGTATGGTTATGAGGGTTTCCTCTCCTCTCCCTCTCTTCTTCTCTTCTCCCTCTCCTCTCCTCACCCCTCTCCTCTCCCCCTCTCCTCCCTTTCCTCACCCATCTCCTCTTTCTCCTCCTCTCTTCTCTCTCCTCTCTCCTCTCCACCCATCTCTTCTCCCCTCTCCTCTCCTTGTCTATTCTTCTCCTCTCCTCTCTCTCCTCTTCTCCCCTCTCCTCTCCCTCTTCTCCCCCCTCTCCTCTTCTCCTCCCTCTCCTCTTCTCCCTCCCTCTTCTCTCTCTCCCCCCTCTCCTTTCTACTCTTATCTCATCCCCCTCTCCTCTTCTCCCCTCTCTTCTCCCTTTATCCTCTCCTTCTCCCCTTCCCCCAATTCTCCTCTTCTCCCCCTTTCCTCTCCTCCCTCTCCCTCCCCTCTCCTCTTCCTTTCCCTCTCCTGCCCTTTCCTCTCCTTTCCTCCCCTCTCCTCCCCCTCTCCTCACTTCCCCTTCCTTCTTCTCTTCTCCCCCTCTACTAGTCTCCCCCTCTCCTCTTCTTCCCCTTCCCCCTCTTCTCCCCTCTCTCGCTCTCCTCTTCTCCTCTCCCCTTTACTCTACTCTCCTCTTCTCTTCTCCCCCTCTCCTCTCCTCTCCTTTCTCTCCTCTCTCTCCTCTCCTCTCCCTCCTCTCCTCTTCTTCTCCTCCCTCTCCTTCTCCCCTCTCTCTCCTCTCCTCACCCCTCTCATTTTCTCCTCCTCTCCTCTTTTCTCCTCTCCTCTCCTCTCCCCTCTACTCTCCTCTTCTCTTCTCCCCCTCTCCTCTCCTCCTCCTCCTCTCCTCTCCTCTTCTCTCCTCTCCTCTCCTCTTCTCCCCCTCTCTCTCCTCTTCTCTTCTCCCCCTCTCCTCTCCTTCTTCTCCTCCCTCTCTCTCTCTCCTCACCCTCTCCTTTTCTCCCTCCTCTCCTCTCCTCTTCTCTCATCTCCTCTCCTCCCCTCTCCTCTTCTCCCCTCTCCTCTTCTCTTCTCCCTCTCTTCTCCTCCTCTCCCTCTCCTCCCCCTCTCTCTCCTCTCCTTCCCCTCTCCTCCTCCTCTTCTCTTCTCCCCTCTCCTCTCCTCTCCTCACCCCTCTCATTTTCTCCTCCTCCCCCTCTCCTCTCCTTCTCTTCTCCCCCTCTCCTCCTCTCCTCTTCTCCCCTCTCCTCTCCTCTCCCCCTCTCCTCTCCTCTCCTCCCTCTCCCCTCTCCTCTCCTCTTCTCCCCCTCTCCTCTCCTCTCCTCTCCCTCCTCTCTCTCCTTTTCTCCTCCTCTCTTCTCCTCTCCTCTCCTCTCCCCCTCTCCTCTCCTCTTCTCTTCTCCCTCTCCTCTCCTCCCCTTCTCTCCTCTCCTCTTCTCCTCTCTTCTCCTCTCTCTCTCTCCTCTCCTCTTCTCCCTCTCCTCTTCTCTTCTCCCCCTCTCCTCTCCTCTCCTCTCCTCCTCTCCTCTTCTCCTCCTCTTCTCCCCCTCTCCCTCTCCTCTTCTCTTCTCCCCTCTCCTCTCCTCTTCTCTTCTCCCCCTCTCCTCTCCTCTCCTCTCCTCTTCTCCTTTCTCCTCCTCTCCTCTCCTCTCCTCTCCTCCTCTCTCTCTCTCTCTCCCCCTCTCCTCTCCTCTTCTCTTCTCCCCCTCTCCTCTCCCTTTCCTCCCCTCTCCTTTTCTCCTCCTCTCCCTCCCTCTCTCCTCTCTTCTCTTCTCCCCCTCCTCTCCTCTCCTCTCCCCCTCTCTCCTCTTCTCCCCCTCTCCTCTCCCCCTCTCCCCTCTCCTCTTCTCCTCCTCTCCTCTCCCCCTCTCCTTCTCCCTCTCCTCTCTCTCTTCTCCCCCTCTCCTCTCCTCTTCTCTCCTCTTCTCTCCTCTCCTCTCCTCTTCTCCCCCTCTCCTATTCTCCCTTCTCCCCTCTCTCTCCTCTTCTCTCCCTCTCTTCTCCTCTTCTCTCCCCTCTCCTCTCCTCTTCTCCCCCTCTCCTCTCTCTTCTCACCCCCTCATCCTCTTCTCCCCCTCTCCTCTTTCTCCTCTTCTCTCCTCTCCCCTCTACTCTCCTCTTCTCTTCTCCTCTCCCCTCCTCTCCTCTTCTCCCCCTCTCCTCTCCTCTTCTCCCTCCCTCTCCTCTTCTCCCCTCTCCTCTCCCTCTTCTCTTCTCCCCTCTCCTCTCCTCTTCTCCCCTCTCCTCTCCCTCCTCTCCCCCCCTCTCCTTCTCTCCTCCTCTCCTCTCCTCTTCTCTCTCTCCTCTCCTCTCCTCTCCTCTCCTCTCTCCCCTCTCCTCTTCTCTTCTCCCTCCTCTCCTCCTCCTCTTCTCTTCTCCCCCTCTCCTCTCCTCTTCTCTTCCCTCTCCTCTCCTCTTCTTCTCTCCCTCTCCTCTCTCCTCTCCTCACCCCTCTCATTTCTCCCCCTCTCCTCTCTCCTCTCTCTTCTCCCCCTCTCCTCTTCTTCTCCCTCCCTCCTCTCTCTCCTCCCTCTCCCTCTCCTCTTCTCCCCCTCTTCTCTCCCCCTCTCCTCTCCCTTCTCCCCCTCTCCCTCTCCTCTTCTCCTCCTCTCTTCTCCTCCCCTCTCCTCTCCTCTCCCCCCTCTCCTCTTCTCTTCTCCTCCCTCTCCTCTCCTCTCCCCTTCTCCCCTCTCTTCTTCTCTTCTCTCCATCTCTTCTCCTCTTCTCTCTCTCCTCTCCTCTTCTCCCCTCCTCTTCTCTTCTCCCCCTCTCCTATCCTTTCCCTCTCCTCTCCTCTTCTTCTCCTCTTCTCTCCTCTCCTCTCCTCTTCTCTTCTTCTCCTCTCTCCTCTCTCCTCTTCTCTTCTCCCCCTCTCCTCTCCTCTCCTCTCCCCCTCTCCTTTCTCCCCTCTCCTCTCCTCTCCTCTCCTCCCCTCCCTCTCCTCTTCTCTTCTCCCCTCTCCCCCTCTCCTCTCCTCTTCTCCCCTCTCCTCTCCTTTCCTCACCCATCTCCTTTTCTCCTCCTCCCCTCTCTCTCCTCCTCTCTCCTCTCTCTTCTTCTCTTCTCCCCTCTCCTCTCCTCTTCTCTTCTCCCCCTCTCCTCTCCTCTTCTCTCCCTCCTCTTCTCCTCTCCTCTTCTCCCCTCTCCCTCTCCTCCTCTCCCTCTCCCCCTCTCCTCCCTCCCCTCTCCTCTTCTCCCCCTCTCCTCTCCTCTTCTCCCCTCTCCTCCTCCTCCCCCTTCTCCTCCTCTTCTCTCCCCTTCTCCTCTCCTCTTCTCCCTTTCACCTCTCCTCTCCTCTTCTCTCTCTCTCCTCTTCTCCCCCTTTCTCCTCTTCCTCCCCCTCCCCCTCTCCTCTCCTCTCTCTCCTCTCCCCCTCTCCTCTCCTCTCTCTCCTCTCCTCCTCTCTCTTCTCCCCCTCTCTCTCCTCTTCTCCCCCTCTCCTCTCCTCTTCTCTCCCTCTCCTCTCCTCTTCTCCTTCTCCCCTCTCCTCTTCTCTCCTATTCTCCCCTCTGCTTTTTCTCCCCCTCTCCTTTTCTCCTGTCTCCTCTCCTCTCTCTCTTCTCCCCCTTTCCTCTTCTCCCTCTCCTCTTCTCCCTCTCTTCTCCCTTTATCCTCTCCTCTTCTCCCCTTCCCCTCAATTCTCCTCTTCTCCCCTTTCCTCTCCTCCCTCTCTCTCCCCTCTCCTCTCCTCTTCCCTCTCCCTCTCCTCCCCCTTCCTCTCCTTTCCTCCCTCTCTCCTCACTTCCCCCTTCCTTCTCCTCTTCTCCCCCTCTCTTCTCCCTCTCCTCTTCTTCCCCTCCCTTCCCCCTTTCCTCTTCTCCCCCTCTCCTTTTCTCTCTTATCTCATCCCCTCTCCTCTTCTCCCCCTCTCTTCTCCCTTTATCCTCTCCTCTTCTCCCCTTCCCCCAATTCTCCTCTTCTCCCCCTTTCCTCTCCTCCCCTCTCCTCCCCTCTCCTCTCCTCTTCCTTTCCCTCTCCTGCCCTCTCCTCTCCTTTCTCCCTCTCCTCCCCCTCTCCTCTTCCCCCTTCCTTCTCCTCTTCTCCCCCTCTACTAGTCTCCCCCTCTCCTCTTTTCTCCCCCTTCCCCCTCTTCTCCCCTCTCCTCTCTCCTCTTCTCCTCTCCTCTTTCTACTCTCCTCTCTCTCTTCTCCCCCTCTCCTCTCCTCTTCTCCTCCCTCTCTCCTCTCCCCCTCTCCTCTCCTCTTCTTCTCTCCTCTCCTCTTCTCCCCCTCTCCTCTCCTCTCCCCTCTCATTTTCTCCTCCTCTCCTCTTTTCTCCTCTCCTCTCCTCTCCCTCTCCTCTCCTCTTCTCTTCTCCCCCTCTCCTCTCCTCTCCCCCTCTCCTCTTCTCCCCTCTCCTCTTCTCTCCTCTCTCCCCCTCTCTTCTCCTCTCTCCCCTCTCTTCTCTTCTTCCCCCTCTCCTCTCCTCTTCTCTCCCTCTCCTCTCCTCTCTCTCCTCTCTCCCTCTCCTCTCCTCTCCTCTCCTCCCCTCTCCTCTCCTCTTCTCCCCTCTCCTCTTCTCTTCTCCCCCTCTCCTCTCCTCTCCTCTCTCTCCTCTCCTCTCCTCTCCTCTCCCTCTCTCCTCTCTCTCTCCTCCCCTCTCCTCTCCTCTCTCCCCCTCTTCTCTTCTCCCCCTCTCCCTCTCCTCTTCTCCCCCTCTCCTCTCCTCTCCTCCCCCTCTCCTCTCCTCTTCTTCTCCCTCTCCTCTATATCTCCCCTCTCTCTCCTCCTCCCCCTCTCCTTTCTCCTCCTCTCCTCTACTCTCTCCCTCTTCTCTTCTCCCCTCTCTCCTCTCCTTTTCTCCTCCTCTCTCCTCTCCTCTTCTCCCCTCTCTTCTCTCCTCTCCTCTCTCTCCCCTTCTCCCTCTCCTCCCCTCTCCTCTTCTCTCTCCTCTCTTCTCCTCCCCTCTCCTCTCCTCTCCCCTCTCCTCTTCTTCTCCTCTCTCCTCTCCTCTTCTCTCCTCTCCTCTCCTCTCCTCTCCTCTCCCTCTCCTCTCCTCTTCTCTCTTCTCCCTCTCTCTTCCTCATCTCCTTCCTCTCCTCCCCCTCTCCTCTCCTCTCTCCTCTCCTCTCTCTCCTCTCCTCTCTTCTCTTCTCCCCCTCTCCTCTCTCCTCTCCTCCCCTCTCCTCTTCTCCCCTCTCCTCTCCTCTCCTCTTCCTCTTCTCCCCCTCTCCTCTCCTCTCCTCTTCTCCCCCTCTCCTCCTCTCCTCTCCTCTCCTCTCCTCTCCTCTCCCTCTCCTCCTCTTCTCTCCCTCCCCTCTCCTCTCCCCTCTACTCCCCTCTCCTTTTCTCCTCCTCTCTTCTCCTCTCCTCTTCTCTCTCTCTCCCTCTCCTCTCCTCTCTCCCCTCTCCTCTCCTATTCTCCCCTTCTCCCCTCTTCTCTCCTCTTCTCCATCTCTCCTCTTCTCTCTCTCCTCTCCTCTTCTCCCCCTCTCCTCTTCTCTTCTCCCCCTCTCTCTCCTTTCCTCTCCCCTCTCCTCTTCTCCTCCTCTTCTCTCCTCTCCTCTCCTCTTCTCTTCTCTCCCCCTCTCCTCTCCTCTTCTCTTCCCCCTCTCTCTCTCCTCTCCTCACCCCCTCTCCTTTTCTCCTCCTCTCCTCTCCTCTCCTCTCCTCCCCTCTCCTCTCTCTTCTCCCCTCTCCTCTCCTCTCTCTCTTCTTCCCTCTCCTCTCCTTTCCTCACTCTCTCCTTTCTCCTCCTCTCCTCTCCTCTCCTCTCCTCTCTCCTCTCCTCTTCTCTTCTCCCCTCTCCTCCCTTGTCTATTCTCCCCTCTCTCTCTTCCCCCTCTCCTCTCCTCCCCTCTTCTCCCCTCTCCTCTCCTCTCCTCCTCTTCTCTTCTCTCTCCTCTCCTCTCCTCTTCTCCCCCTCTCCTCTTCTCCCCCTCTCCTCTTCTCTTTCCCCCTCTCCTCTCTCTCTCCTCTCTCCTCCTCTCCTTCTCCCTCCTCCCTCTCCTCTCCTATTCTCCTCTTCTCACCTCTCTCTCTCTTCTCTCACTCTCCTCTCCTCTTCTCTCCCTCCCTCTCCTCTTCTCTCCTCTCCTCTCCTCTCCTCCTCTCCTCTCCTCCCTCTCCTCTCCTCTTCTCCCCCTCTCCTCTCCTCTTCTCCCCCTCTCTTCTCCTCTTCTCTCCCTCTCTTCCCCTCTCCTCTCCTCCTCTCTCTCCTCTTCTCTTCTCCCTCTCTCCTCTCCTCTCCTATTCTCCCCCTCTGCTTTTCTCCCCCTCTCCTTTTCTCCTGTCTCCTCACCTGCCTCTCTCTTCTCCCCCTCTTCCTCTTCTCCCCCTCTCCTCTTCTCCCCTCTCTTCTCCCTTTATCCTCTCCTCTTCTCCTCCCTTCCCCTCAATTCTCCTCTTCTCCCCCTTTCCTCTCCTCCCCTCTCTCTCCCTCTCCTCTCCTCTTCCTTTCCCCTCTCTCTGCCCTTCCTCTCCTTTCCCCCCCTCTCTCCTCTTCTCCCCCTTCCTTCTCCTCTTCTCCCCCCTCTACTAGTCTCCCCCTCTCCTCTTCTCCCTCCCCTTCCCCCTTTCCTCTTCTCCCCCTCTCCTTTTCTACTCTTATCTCTCATCCCCTCTCCTCTTCTCCCCCTCTCTTCTCCCTTTATCCTCTCCTCTTCTCCCCTTCCCCCCTCTCCTCTTCTCCCCCTCTCCTCTCCCTCCCCCTCCTCCCTCTCCTCTCCTCTTCCTTTCCCCTCTCCTCCCTTTCCTCTCCTTTCCTCTTCTCCTCTCTCTCCCCTCTCTCTCCTCTTCCCTTCCTTCTTCTCTTCTCCCTCTTCTCTTCTCCCCCTCTCCTCTCCTCTCCTTCTCTCCTCCCTCTTCTCCCCCTCTCCTCTCTCTCTCTTCTCCTCTCTCTTCTCTACTCTCCTCTTCTCTTCTCCCTCTCTCTCCTCTCTCCTCCTCCTTTCTCCTCCTCTCCTCTCTCTCCCTCCTCCCTCTCCTCTTCTCCCCCTCTCCTCTCCTCTTCTCTTCTCCCCCTCTCCTCTCCTCACCCCTCTCATTTTCCTCCTCTCCCTCTTTTTCTCCTCTCCTCTCTCCCTCTCCCCTCTCCTCTCCTCTTCTCTTCTCCCCCTCTCCTCCTCTCCTTCTCTCTCTCTCTCCTCTCCTCTCCTCTTTCTCCCCTCTCCTCTTCTCTTCTCCCCCTCTCCTCTCCTCTTCTCTTCTCCCCTCTCCCTCTCCTCTCTCTCCCTCTCCTCTCCTCTCCTCTCCTCTTCTCTCCTCTCCTCTTCTCTCATCTCCTCTCCTCTCCTCTCCTCTCTCCTCTTCTCCCCCTCTCCTCTTCTCTTCTCCCCCTCTCTTCTCCTCCTCTCCTCTCCTCCCCCTCTCCTCTCCTCTCCTTCCCCCTCTCCTCTCCTCTTCTCTTCTCCCCCTCTCCTCTCCTCTCCTCACCCCTCTCATTTTCTCCTCCTCTCCTCTTCTTCTCCTCTCCTCTCCTCTCCTCTCCTCTCCCCTCTACTCTCCTCTTCTCTTCTCCCCCTCTCCTCTCCTCTCCTTTTCTCCTCCTCTCTTCTCCTCTCCTCTCCTCTCCTCTCCCCTCTACTCTCCTCTTCTCTTCTCCCCCTCTCCTCTCCTCTCCTTTTCTCCTCCTCTCTTCTCCTCTCCTCTCCTCTCCTCTTCTCCCCCTCTCTCCTCTCCTCTCCTCTCCTCTCCTCTCCTCTTCTCCCCCTCTCCTCTCTCTCTTCTCCCCTCTCCTCCTCTCCTCTCTCTCTCCTCTCCTCTCATATTCTCCTCTCCCTCTCTCTCCTCTCCTCTCCTCTCCTCTCCTCTCCTCTTCTCTCTCTCCCCTCTCCTCTCTCTCCTCTCCTTTTCTCCTCCTCTCTTCTCCTCTCCTCTCCTCTCCTCCCCTCTCCCTCTCCTCTTCTCTCCCTCTCCTCTCCTCTTCTCCCCGTCTCCTATTCTCCCCTTCTCCCCCTCTCTTCTCCTCTTCTCTCCCTCTCTTCTCCTCTTCTCTCTCTCCTCTCCTCTTCTCCCCCTCTCCTCTTCTCTTCTCCCCCTCTCCTATCCTTTCCTCACCCCTCTCCTCTTCTCCTCCTCTTCTCTCCTCTCCTCTCCTCTTCTCTTCTTCTTCTCCCTCTCCTCTTCTCTTCTCCCCCTCTCCTCTCCTCTCCTCACCCCTCTCCTTTTCTCCTCCTCTCCTCTCCTCTCCTCTCCTCCCCTCTCCTCTTCTCTTCTCCCCCTCTCCTCTTCTTCTTCTCCCCCTCTCCTCTCCTCTCCTCACCCATCTCCTTTTCTCCTCCTCTCCTCTTCTCTCTCTCTCTCTCTCTTCTCTCCCTCTCCTCTCCTTGTCTATTCTCCCCCTCTCCTCTCCTCTTCTCCCCCTCTCCTCTCCTCTCCTCTTCTCCCCCTCTCCTCTTCTCCTCCTCTCCTCTTCTCCCCCTCTCCTCTTCTCCCCCTCTCCTCTTCTCCTCCTCTCCTCTTCTCTTCTCTTTTCCCCTCTCCTCTCCTCTCCTCTTCTCCTCCTCTTCTCTCCCTCTCCTCTCCTCTTCTCCCTGTCTCCTATTCTCCCCTTCTCCACCTCTCTACTCCTCTTCTCTCACTCTCTTCTCCTCTTCTCTCCCTTTACTCTTCTTCCACTCCCATCCCCCCCTCCTCCTCCTCTCCTCTCCTCTCCTCCCCCTCTCCTCCTCCTCCCCTCTTCTCTCTTCCCTCTCCTCTTCTCTCTTCCCTCTCTTCTCCTCCCCTCTCTCTCTCTTCTCTTCTCTCCCTCTCTTCTCCTCTTCTCTCCCTCTCCTCTCCCTCTCTATTCTCTCTCCTCTTCTCCTCCTATTCTTCTGCTTTTCTCCCCCTCTCCTCTCTGTCTCCTCACCTGCCTCTCTCTTCTCCCCCTTTCCTCTTCTCCCCCTCTCCTCTTCTCCCCCTCTCTTCTCCTTTATCCTCTCCTCTTCTCCCCTTCCCCTCAATTCTCCTCTTCTCCCCCTTTCCTCTCCTCCCCCTCTCCTCCCCTCTCCTCTCCTCTTCCTTTCCCCTCTCCTGCCCTTTCCTCTCCTTTCCTCCCCTCTCCTCCCCCTCTCCTCACTTCCCCCTTCCTTCTCCTCTTCTCCCCCTCTACTAGTCTCCCCCTCTCCTCTTCTTCCCCTCCCCTTCCCCCTTTCCTCTTCTCCCCCTCTCCTTTTCTACTCTTATCTCATCCCCCTCTCCTCTTCTCCCCCTCTCTTCTCCCTTTATCCTCTCCTCTTCTCCCCTTCCCCCAATTCTCCTCTTCTCCCCTTTCCTCTCCTCCCCTCTCCTCCCCTCTCCGCTCCTCTTCCTTTCCCCTCTCCTGCCCTTTCCTCTCCTTTCCTCCCCTCTCCTCCCCCTCTCCTCACTTCCCCCTTCCTTCTTCTCTTCTCCCCCTCTACTAGTCTCCCCCTCTCCTCTTCTTCCCTTCCCCCCCTCTTCTCCCCTCCTCTCCTCGTCTCCTCTTCTCCTCTCCCCCTTTACTCTTCTCCCCTCTCCTATTCTTCTCCCCTCCCCTCTTCTCTCCCCTCTCCACTTCTCCCTCTCTTCTCCTCCTCCTCTCCTCTCTTTTTCCCAGTCTCTCTTCTCCCCCTCTATTCTCCTCTTCTCCCCTTTCTCCCCTTTCTCCCCCTTCTCCCCCTCTCCTCTTCCCCCCCCTCTTCTCCTTTTCTCCACCTCTCTATTCCCCTTCTCTCCCTTCCTTCTCCTCTCCTCCCAGTCTCTCTTCTCCTCTTCTGCCTCTCTCTTCTCCTCTTCTCCCCCTCTCTTCTCCTCTTCCCCCACTCTCTTCTCCAGTTCTCCCCACTCCCCTCTTCTCCCACCTCTCTTCTCCTCCCCCTCTCCTCTATTCTCCTCTCTTCCCACCTCTCCTCTCCTCCCCCTCTATTCTCCTCTTCTCCCCAATTCTCCCCCTCCCTCTTCTCTTCTCCCCCTCTTGTCTCCTCTCCTCTCCTCTTCTCCCCACTCTCTTATCCTCTCCTCTCCTCTCTTCTCCTCTCCTCTCCTCTCCTCTCCTATCCTCTTCTCCCCTTTTCCTCTCCTCTTCTCACAGTCTCTCTTCTCCCACTCTCCTCTCTTCTCCTCTCTTATCCCCTCCCATCCCCTCTCTTCTCTTCTCTTCTTCCCCTCCCCCTTTACTCTTATCCCCTCTCCTCTTCTCCCCCTCTCCACATCTCCTCTTCTTTCTCTCCCCTCCCCTTTACTCTTCTCCTCCTCTCCACTTCTGTTCTCTCCCTCTTATCCCCTCTCCTCCCCTCCCCACTCACTTCTACTCCCCACTCACTTCTTCTCCCCCTCTCGTCTCCTCCCCCTCCTCTCCTCTTCTCCCAGTCTCTCATCTCCTCTCATCCCCCTCACCTCTCCTCACCCTTTCTTCTCATCTTCTCCCCAATGCTCCCCCTCTACTCTTCATCTCCTCTCCCTTTCCTCTTCTCCCAGTCTCTCTTCTCACCCTCTCCTCTTCTCCCCCTCCCCTCCCCTCCCCTCTCTCCTCTTCTGACCCATTATTCTACTCTTCTCACCACTATCCTTTTCTCCCCCTCAAATCTCATCCCCCCTCTCTTCTCCTCTTCTCCCCCTCTCTTCTCCTCTCCTCCCCCTCTCCTCTTCTCCCCCTCTCTTCTCCTCTCCTCCCCCTCTCCTCTTCTCCCCCTCTCTTCTCCTCTCCTCTCCTCTCCTCTCCATTTCATTCTGTACTCCAACATCTGCCTGGTATTCAAGATAACACACAACATTGCAGCACCACATTTGGATTTCATCAACCTCAGACTTAAATATCAGTGTTCCAAGAACCTCCACCAGGGGAACTGTAGAATCCTCAACAGGTCCACCACCTTCTCCCAAACTGCCTTCTCACACAAACCAATAAAGACATGGAATGGTCTCTCAACATGGATCTAGTCCAATCAGATGTGTCTCACCTCAACATGGATCTAGTCCAATCAGATGTGTCTCTCAACATGGATCTAGTCCAATCAGACGTGTCTCACCTCAACATGGATCTAGTCCAATCAGACGTGTCTCACCTCAACATGGATCTAGTCCAATCAGATGTGTCTCACCTCAACATGGATCTAGTCCAATCAGACGTGCCTCACCTCAACATGGATCTAGTCCAATCAGACGTGTCTCACCTCAACATGGATCTAGTCCAATCAGATGTGTCTCACCTTAACATGGATCTAGTCCAATCAGATGTGTCTCACCTCAACATGGATCTAGTCCAATCAGATGTGCCTCACCTCAACATGGGTCTAGTCCAATCAGACGTGTCTCACCTCAACATGGATCTAGTCTTTTCAATGACTCAGATAGGAGAGGTATGTGGCTCTATAGGGTCTACAGTCTACAGGGTCTACAGCCTACAGGGTCTACAGGGTCTACAGTCAATCATGGACTACAAAAGAAAACCCCCCGTCGTGGACCAGGATGTCTTGCTCCCAGAAAGACTAAACAACTAAACTGAACTAACAACTAAACAACTAAACTGAACTAACAACTAAACAACTAAACTAACAACTAAACTAAACTAAACTAACAACTAAACAACTAAACTAAACTAACAACTAAACAACTAAACTGAACTAACAACTAAACAACTAAACTGAACTAACAACTAAACAACTAAACTGAACTAACAACTAAACAACTAAACTAAACTAACAACTAAACAACTAAATAACTAAACAACTAAACTAAACTAAAACTAAAAACTAACAACTAAAAACAACTAAAAACTAAACTAAACTAACAACTAAACAACTAAATAACTAAACAACTAAACTAAACTAACAACTAAACAACTAAACAAAACTAACAACTAAACAACTAAACTAAACTAACAACTAAACAACTAAACAACTAAACTAAACTAACAACTAAACAACTAAACAACTAAACTAACAACTAAACAACTAAACAACTAAACAAATAAACTAAACTAACAACTAAACAACTAAACAACTAAACTAACAACTAAAAACTAAACTAAACTAAACTAACAACTAAACTAAACTAACAACTAAACAACTAAACTAACAACTAAACAACTAAACTGAACTAACAACTAAACAACTAAACTAAACTAACAACTAAACTAAACTAACAACTAAACTAACAACTAAACAACTAAACTAAAAACTAAACTAACAACTAAACAACTAAACTAACAACTAAACTAACAACTAAACAACTAAACTAAACTAACAACTAAACAACTAAACAACTAAACTAAACTAACAACTAAACAACTAAACTAAACTAACAACTAAACAACTAAACTAAACTAAACTAAACTAAAACTAAAACTAAACTAACAACTAAACTAACTAAACTAAAAACTAAACTAAAACTAAACAACTAAACTAAAACTAAACTAACAACTAAACAACTAAACTAACAACTAAACAACTAAACTAAACTAACAACTAAACAACTAAACTAACAACTAAACAACTAAACTAAACTAACAACTAAACTAACAACTAAACAACTAAACTAACTAAACTAACAACTAAACAACTAAACTAACAACTAAACAACTAAACTAACAACTAAACAACTAAACTAAACTAACAACTAAACAACTAAACTAAAAACAACTAAACAACTAAACTAAACTAAAACTAAACAACTAAAAACTAAACTAACAACTAAAAACTAAACTAAACAACTAAACTAACAACTAAACTAAACTAACAACTAAACTAACAACTAAACAACTAAACTAAACTAACAACTAAACAAAACTAAACAACTAAACAACTAAACTAAACTAACAACTAAACAACTAAACTAAACTAACAACTAAACAACTAAACTAAACTAACAACTAAAAACTAAACAACTAAACTAAACAACTAAACTAAACTAAACTAACAACTAAACAACTAAAAACTAAACTAAACTAACAACTAAACAACTAAACTAAACTAACAACTAAACAACTAAACAACTAAACTAACAACTAAACAACTAAACTAAACTAACAACTAAACTAAACTAACAACTAAACAACTAAACTAACAACTAAACAACTAAACTAAACTAACAACTAAACAACTAAACTAAACTAACAACTAAACTAAACTAACAACTAAACTAACAACTAAACAACTAAACTAACAACTAAAACTAAACTAAACAACTAAACTAACAACTAAACAACTAAACTAAACTAACAACTAAACAACTAAACTAACAACTAAACAACTAAACAACTAAACTAAACTAAACAACTAAACTAAACTAACAACTAAACTAAACTAACAACTAAACTAAACTAAACAACTAAACTAAAACTAAACTAACAACTAAACAACTAAACTAACTAAACTAAAACTAAACAACTAAAAACTAAACTAAACTAACAACTAAAAACAACTAAACAACTAAACAACTAAACAACTAAACAACTAAACAAACAACTAACAAAACTAAACAACTAAACTAAACAACTAAACTAAACTAAACTAAACTAAACAACTAAACTAAAACTAAACAACTAAACTAAACTAACAACTAAAAACAACTAAACTAACAACTAAAAACAACTAAACTAACAACTAAACTAAAACTAAACAACTAAAAACTAACAACTAAACAACTAAACTAAACAACTAAACAACTAAACAACTAAACTAACAACTAAACAACTAAACTAACTAAACTAACAACTAAACAACTAAACTAAACTAACTAAACTAAAACTAAACTAAAACAACTAACAACCAAACAACTAAACTAAACAACAACTAAAACTAAACTAAACAACTAAAACTAAACAACTAAACTAAACTAACAACTAAACTAAACTAACAACTAAACTAAACTAACAACTAAACAACTAAACAACTAAACTAAACTAACAACTAAACAACTAAACTAAACTAACAACTAAACAACTAAACTAACAACTAAACAACTAAACTAACAACTAAACTAACAACTAAACAACTAAACAACTAAACTAAACTAACAACTAAACAAACAGCTAAACAACTAAACAACTAAACTAACAACTAAACTAACAACTAAACAACTAAACAACTAAACTAAACTAACAACTAAACTAACAACTAAACAACTAAACAACTAAACTAACAACTAAACAACTAAACTAACAACTAAACTAACAACTAAACTAACAACTAAACAACTAAACAACTAAACTAACAACTAAACAACTAAACTAACAACTAAACTAACAACTAAACAACTAAACTAACAACTAAACTAACAACTAAACAACTAAACAACTAAACTAACAACTAAACAACTAAACAACTAAACTAACAACTAAACAACTAAACTAACAACTAAACAACTAAACTAACAACTAAACAACTAAACTAACAACTAAACTAACAACTAAACAACTAAACTAACAACTAAACTAACAACTAAACTAACAACTAAACTAACAACTAAACTAAACTAACTAAACTAACAACTAAACAACTAAACAACTAAACTAACAACTAAACAACTCAACTAAACTAACAACTAAACTAACAACTAAACAACTAAACTAACAACTAAACTAACAACTAAACTAAACAACTAAACTAACAACTAAACAACTAAACAACTAAACTAACAACTAAACAACTAAACTAACAACTAAACTAACAACTAAACTAACAACTAAACAAACAACTAAACTAACAACTAAACTAACAACTAAACAACTAAACAACTAAACAACTAAACTAACAACTAAACAACTAAACAACTAAACAACTAAACTAACAACTAAACTAAACTAACAACTAAACAACTAAACTAACAACTAAACAACTAAACTAACAACTAAACAACTAAACTAACAACTAAAAACAACTAAACTAAACAACTAAACAACTAAAAACTAACAACTAAACTAACAACTAAACTAACAACTAAACAATGTAAAGGCAATAAATACAGGGGTAAACTAACAACAAAGTCAATGTGGAGGCTATAAACAGGGGTACTGGTACAACTAGTCAATGTAAAACTAAAGGCTAACAATAAACAACTAAACAACTCAAAACTAACAACTAAACAGAGTCAAATGTGGAGGCTATATACAGGGGTACTGGTACAGAGTCAATGAGGCTAACAACTAAACTACAACAAACAACTGGAGGCTAAACTAACAGGGGGTAAACAAATACAAACAATGTGGAGGCTATATACAGGGGTACTGGTACAGAGTCAATGTGGAGGCTATATACAGGGGGTACTGGTACAGAGTCAATGTGGAGGCTATATACAGGGGGTACTGGTACAGAGTCAATGTGGAGGCTATATACAGGGGTACCGGTACAGAGTCAATGTGGAGGCTATATACAGGGGGTACTGGTACAGAGTCAATGTGGAGGCTATATACAGGGGGTACCGGTACAGAGTCAATGTGGAGGCTATATACAGGGGTACCGGTACAGAGTCAATGTGGAGGCTATATACAGGGGTACTGGTACAGAGTCAATGTGGAGGCTATATACAGGGGTACCGGTACAGAGTCAATGTGGAGGCTATATACAGGGGGTACTGGTACAGAGTCAATGTGGAGGCTATATACAGGGGGTACTGGTACAGAGTCAATGTGGAGGCTATATACAGGGGTACTGGTACAGAGTCAATGTGGAGGCTATATACAGGGGTTACCGGTACAGAGTCAATGTGGAGGCTATATACAGGGGGTACTGGTACAGAGTCAATGTGGAGGCTATATACAGGGGTTACCGGTACAGAGTCAATGTGGAGGCTATATACAGGGGTACAGAGTCAATGTGGAGGCTATATACAGGGGTACTGGTACAGAGTCAATGTGGAGGCTATATACAGGGGGTTCTGGTACAGAGTCAATGTGGAGGCTATATACAGGGGGTACCGGTACAGAGTCAATGTGGAGGCTATATACAGGGGGTACCGGTACAATGTGGAGGCTATATACAGGGGTACTGGTACAGAGTCAATGTGGAGGCTATATACAGGGGGTACCGGTACAATGTGGAGGCTATATACAGGGGTACTGGTACAGAGTCAATGTGGAGGCTATATACAGGGGGTACTGGTACAGAGTCAATGTGGAGGCTATATACAGGGGGTACCGGTACAGAGTCAATGTGGAGGCTATATACAGGGGGTACCGGTACAATGTGGAGGCTATATACAGGGGTACTGGTACAGAGTCAATGTGGAGGCTATATACAGGGGGTACTGGTACAGAGTCAATGTGGAGGCTATATACAGGGGGTACTGGTACAGAGTATCGGTATACTAGACTGGTGGGGGTCAGGGAGAGAGTTGAGTTATGTACTAGACTGGTGGGGGTCAGGGAGAGAGTTGAGTTATGTACTAGACAGGTGGGGGTCAGGGAGAGAGGGTTATGTACTAGACAGGTGGGGGTACTAGACAGGTGGGGGTCAGGGGAGAGGGTTGAGTTCTGTACTAGACAGGTGGGGGTACTAGACAGGTGGGGGTCAGGGAGAGGGTTGAGTTCTGTACTAGACAGGTGGGGTCAGGGAGAGGGTTGAGTTCTGTACTAGACAGGTGGGGGTACTAGACAGGTAGACAGGTAGAAAACACATGTTGACTCCCCCTGTAGAGAAACATCAACGCCATCCTCCTCTTTCATGCATCTTACATGTCTATGACTCTGTCATACAGGACACCAATGCTATGGGTGACAATATAATCAACCTACACAGTATCTAGAACTACACAATTATTATATATTTACTGACTGACTAGAAATATAATAAAACCATCTGAACAGTATCTAGAACTACACAATTATTCCGATCCTTCCTCTTTACTGACTAGAAATATAATAAACCACACAGTATCTAGAACTACACAATTATAAAATCAAACTAATGCTGAAATATAATAAACTACACAGTATCTAGAACTACACAATTATTAAATATTTACTGACTAGAAATATAATAAACAATTATTACACAGTATCTAGAACTACACAATTATTCAATATTTACTGACTAGAAATATAATAAACCACACAGTATCTAGAACTACACAATTATGAAATATTTACTGACTAGAAATATAATAAACCACACAGTATCTAGAACTACACAATTATTCAATATTTACTGACTAGAAATATAATAAACCTACACAGTATCTAGAACTACACAATTATTAAATATTTACTGACTAGAAATATAATAAACCTACACAGTATCTAGAACTACACATTATTAAATATTTACTGACTAGGAAATATAATAAACCACACATTATCTAGAACTACTGTCTGACCATAGTATTCTTTGTTTTCCTTGTTATTTTCGTTAGGTCAGGGTGTGACATGGGTGATGTATGTGTTTTTGGTCTTGTCTAGGGGTTTTGTATGTGTATGGGGCTCCCACCTTTCTAGGTATATTGTATGTCAATGGTTTCCTAGATTGGTTCTCAATTAGAGGCAGCTGTCTATCGTTGTCTCTGATTGGGAACCATATTTAGGCAGCCATATTCTGTGGGTACTTTGTGGGTGATTGTTTCCGTGTCTGTGTCGCCACACGGTACTGTTTCGGTTTGGTATTTGTACGTCCTCGTTTATTGTTTTGTATTTCATTAGTGTTCAGTGTTTGTCTTATTAAAATCATCATGAACACGTACCACGCCGCATCTTGGTCCGATCCTTCCTCCTCTTCAGACGAAGAGGAGGAAATCAGCCGTGACAACTACAAACTATAAAATGTCAAAGTGAATTAAACAGACAGGACACGGTGGCAGACTATCTGACCACTGTGACTGATAGAAAACAGACAGGACACGGTGGCAGACTATCTGACCACTGTGACTGATAGAAAACAGACAGGACACGGTGGCAGACTATCTGACCACTGTGACTGATAGAAAACAGACAGGACACGGTGGCAGACTATCTGACCACTGTGACTGATAGAAAACAGACAGGACACGGTGGCAGACTATCTGACCACTGTGACTGATAGAAAAAACAGACAGGACCACTGTGACACGGTGGCAGACTATCTGACCACTGTGACTGATAGAAAAAACCACTGATAGAAAACGGTGGCAGACTATCTGACCACTGTGACTGATAGAAAACAGACAGGACACGGTGGCAGACTATCTGACCACTGTGACTGATAGAAAACAGACAGGACACGGTGGCAGACTATCTGACCACTGTGACTGATAGAAAACAGACAGGACACGGTGGCAGACTATCTGACCACTGTGACTGATAGAAAACAGACAGGACACGGTGGCAGACTATCTGACCACTGTGACTGATAGAAAACAGACAGGACACGGTGGCAGACTATCTGACCACTGTGACTGATAGAAAACAGACAGGACACGGTGGCAGACTATCTGACCACTGTGACTGATAGAAAACAGAGAAACAAATGGACAATGTAGAGACAATGTGAGCATAGCCTTGCTATTGAGAGAGGTCACCATAGGCAGAGAGAAGACAGCCTATATGCCCACTACTCACAAAATGAGGTGGAAACTGAGATGCACTTCCTAACCTCCTGCCAAATGTACGTCGATATAGGAGACATATATTTCTCTCATATTACAAGGCACCCAAAATAATTTGAAAATATAATATTGACAAGCTCCTGTATCTGTTGGGTAAAATACCACAGTGTGTAATCATGTCAGCAGAATGTGTGACCTGTTGTGATGAGAACAGGGTAACCAGTGGAGAACAAACACCACAGTAAATAAAACCTAGGACGAGATTTATCACTTTAGTTCATTTCCCTTGACATTTGTACTTCTACTTTTTGTACACACAGCTCACACTCTCCTACACACACCAGCTGGCTGAGAGGACCTTAGTGGAGCAGGCTGGCTGAGAGGGCCCTAGTGGAGCTGGCTGGCTGAGAGGGCCCTAGTGGAGCAGGCTGGCTGAGAGGGCCCTAGTGGAGCCGGCTGGCTGAGAGGGCCCTATTGGAGCAGGCTGGCTGAGAGGGCCCTAGTGGAACAGGCTGGCTGAGAGGGCCCTAGTGGAACAGGCTGGCTGAGAGGGCCCTAGTGGAGTAGGCTGGCTGAGAGGGCCCTAGTGGAGCAGGCTGGCTGAGAGGGCCCTAGTGGAGCCGGCTGGCTGAGATGGCCCTAGTGGAGCAGGCTGGCTGAGAGGGCCCTAGTGGAGCAGGCTGGCTCAGAGGGCCCTAGTGGAACAGGCTGGCTGAGAGGGCCCTAGTGGAGCAGGCTGGCTGAGAGGGCCCTAGTGGAGCAGGCTGGCTGAGAGGGCCCTAGTGGAACAGGCTGGCTGAGAGGGTCTTAGTGGAGCAGGCTGGCTGAGAGGGCCCTAGTGGAGCCAGGCTGGCTCAGAGGGCCCTAGAGGAGCAGGCTGGCTGAGAGGGCCCTAGTGGAGCCGGCTGACTGAGAGGGCCCTAGTGGCTGGCTGAGAGGGCCCTAGTGGAGCAGGCTGGCTGAGAGGGCCCTAGTGGAACAGGCTGGCTGAGAGGGCCCTAGTGGAACAGGCTGGCTGAGAGGGCCCTAGTGGAACAGGCTGGCTGAGTGGGCCCTAGTGGAGCAGGCTGGCTGAGAGGGCCCTAGTGGAGCCAGGCTGGCTGAGAGGGCCCTAGTGGAGCCGGCTGGCTGAGAGGGCCCTAGTGGAGCAGGCTGGCTGAGAGGGCCCTAGTGGAGCAGGCTGGCTGAGAGGGCCCTAGTGGAGCCGGCTGGCTGAGAGGGCCCTAGTGGAGCCCTTCCCTTACTCTTTCTCTCTTCTCTACAAATCTCTCTTCCCTCCCCTCTCTCTTCCCTCCCCTTCTCTCTCTTTCTCTCTCCTCGACAATTCTCTCTCTCCCCTCCCCTTCTCTCTCCCCCCTTCTCTCTGTTTCTCTCTCCTCCACAATTCTCTCTCTCCCCTCTCCTTTTCTCTCCCTTACCCTCCTCCCTCCTCTACCTCCTCTCTCCCTTATCCTCCTCTGTCCCCTCCCGTCCTCTGCTCTCCCCACCCTTCCTCTCTCCTCCCTCTCATTATGCTCATCTCTCTCTCTCTCTCTCTCTCTCTCTCTCTCTCTCTCTTTTCTTGACATATAGTGTTGGACCTGTTGATCTTGACTCAGCTCATAGACCTCTATCATCTACACCCCTCCCTTCTCCTACTCTAACATAACACCAATCTAATATATAATACATCATATATACTCTCATTCATTTACATAGAGACAGATACAATCAATCATTGACACACTGAATATACAACAGTCAGATGCAGGACACCATCACAACTTAACTGACATTAGTGCCTGTCCCCAGATGGACAGTTAGACTACAGTAAAGTACATTTACAGGTGATCACATCATTGTCCTGCTTTGAGACACATTTTTACTGTCTGCTTCCAGTTGTATGTTATTTTACTAACCCTGCAAATTATAATATATCTTACAATATCAAAACATATCTCAGTAACTGTCACAAGTGTATATCAGTGTAGCAAAATCCTACCTGTGCTCCACAACAGGGTCATCAGTACCACTGCAGGTATCATGTCTGTCTCTAACTGGGGCTCCACAGTCTGCTGTCATAAAGAGTGGACTGAAGAGTGTAAAATACTGCTAGGCTATATGACTTCTCTCTCATTACGTCCTAACGTCAATGATGTGAGATTAACTTCTTAGCAACTTATCTTGGATCAGTGGTTGAACACACGACAGCAAACTGACATGTTAAAAAAACTCCACAGGAAACTGCTGACAGAGCAGCAACATTTCACATAGTGTCCTATAATATCACCTCTAACTTTCTACTGCTTGAGTTCACCTCTTATAGAATATTGGCTTAATGTTCCAGCACCTAAATATAAACAGTACCAGCTCCCAAAATGGGTACTGATGAGGTCTCATGTTAGAGCAGGAGAAGGGGGGATGTGGTGTAGAAGCTAGAGGTCTGTTACCCAAGTCAACTCAACAGGCCTGATGCTATATGTCAGGGTCAGGCTGGGCCAAGAGAGGAACAGGTTACTGGTTATGATGACATCACTGGTGAGAAGTCAGTGATAAAAATATATTCATTTGATTTAAATGTTTGTCTCTCTCTCCCTCCTCCCCTGTCTCCTCCTCAGGCTGTCAGTGAGTAAGAACTATCTCTCTCTCCTATCTCTCTCTCTCTCCCTCCTCCCCTGTCTCCTCCTCAGTCTGTCAGTGAGTAAGAACTATCTCTCTCTCCTATCTCTCTCTCTCCCTCCTCCCCTGTCTCCTCCTCAGGCTGTCAGTGAGTAGAACTATCTCTCTCTCCTATCTCTCTCTCCCTCCTCCCCTGTCTCCTCCTCAGTCTGTCAATGAGTAAGAACTATCTCTCTCCTATCACTCTCTCTCTCCCTCCTCCCCTGTCTCCTCCTCAGTCTGTCAGTGAGTAAGAACTCTCTCTCTCTCCCTCCTCCCCTGTCTCCTCCTCAGTCTGTCAGTGAGTAAGAACTATCTCTCTCTCCTATCTCTCTCTCTCCCTCCTCCCCTGTCTCCTCCTCAGTCTGTCAGTGAGTAAGAACTGTCTCCTCCTCAGTCTCAGTGAGTAAGAACTATCTCTCTCTCTCCCTCCTCCCCTGTCTCCTCCTCAGTCTGTCAGTGTGTAAGAACTATCTCTCTCCTATCTCTCTCTCCTTCCTCCCCCGTCTCCTCCTCAGTCTGTCAGTGAGTAAGAACTATCTCTCTCTCTCTCTCCCTCCTCTCCCTGTCTCCTCCTCAGTCTGTCAGTGAGTAAGAACTATCTCTCTCCTATCTCTCTCCTTCCTCCCCTGTCTCCTCCTCAGTCTGTCAGTGAGTAAGAACTATCTGTCTCTCCTATCTCTCTCTCTCTCTCTCCTCCCCTGTCTCCTCCTCAGTCTGTCAGTGAGTAAGAACTCTCTCTCTCTCCCTCCTCCCCTGTCTCCTCCTCAGTCTGTCAGTGAGTAAGAACTATCTCTCTCTCTCTCTCCCTCCTCCCCTGTCTCCTCCTCAGTCTGTCAGTGAGTAAGAACTATCTCTCTCCTATCTCTCTCTCTCCCTCCTCCCCTGTCTCCTCCTCAGTCTGTCAGTGAGTAAGAACTATCTCTCTCCTATCTCTCTCTCTCTCCCTCCTCCCCTGTCTCCTCCTCAGTCTGTCAGTGAGTAATAACTATCTCTCTCTCCTATCTCTCTCTCTCCCTCCTCCCCTGTCTCCTCCTCAGTCTGTCAGTGAGTAAGAACTATCTCTCTCCTATCTCTCTCTCTCTCCCTCCTCCCCTGTCTCCTCCTCAGTCTGTCAGTGAGTAAGATCTCTCTCTCCCTCTTCCCCTGTCTCCTCCTCAGTTTGTCAGTGAGTAATTACTATCTCTCTCTCCCAGCCTTGTGGTTGATTAAAGACCCCCCCCCCATCCACAAAAGGGGACATATCTGCGTATGTTGTGGTCTTGTGAATTCTGACTGAATTCTGGTAAAGCGGATGCTCTTTTATCTCAGCATGTCTACAGATTCTCTTTTCTCCCTGTATTTGTTGGCTTGGAAATGTTGATACCGGAGACAGTTATCAGAAGAAACTGTGTAACTAAGCATTTATAGAGGCTGAGAAATGCATTCTAATGAATTGGAGGGTTGGTTATCCTCCAACAATGTCACAATGGACGGCAGAAATGTCTCGTTATGTATCACTAGATTTGATTTACTGGTCAACGTTCATGAGGTCAGGATGCCTTATATGGAAAACTGTAGGACAAAAGGATTCTGTATAAAAAACATGACCACTTCCTGTTTTCAACAGCTGTTGGGTTGTTCAGTCCTGCCCTGGGGGTCTGCTGTCCTGTGTGTTGTGACTCTGGCCTTGACCTAACACACCTGAAACCAATAGTGAATGTTTCACTAAGATCCTAAAGCTGAGTGGGATGTGTTGGGTTGGGGTGGTGGAGGACGGGCCGACCCAGATACACCTTACAGTATGTACAAAAGTATGTGGACGCCCCTTCAAATTAGTGGATTTGGCTATTTCAGCCACACCCCTTCCTGACCTGTGAATAAAATCGAGCACACTGCCATGCAATCTCCATAGACAAACAATGGCAGTAGAATGGCCTTACTGAAGAACTCAGTGACAATCAACACGTCACCATCATAGTATGCTACCTTTCCAACAAGTCTGTTGGTCTAATTTCTACCCTGCTTTAGCTGCCCCGGTCAACTGTAAGTGCTGTTATTGTGACGTGGAAACGTCTAGGAGCAGCAGTGGCTTAGCCTCGAAGTGGTAGCTCACACAAGCTCACAGAACGGGACCGCGAGTGCTGAAGTTCGTCGCGTGTAAAAATCATCTGTCCTCGGTTGCAACACTCACTTCCGAATTCCAAACTTCCTCTGGAAGAAACTTCAGCACAAGAACTGTTCGTCTGGAGCTTCATGAAATGGGTTTCTACAGCAGAGCAGCAGCACACAAGCCTAAGATCACCATGTGCAATGCCAAGCGTCTGCTGGAGTGGAAACACTTTCTCTGGAGTGTTGAATCACGTTTCACCATCTGGCAGTCCATACCACAAACCTGGGTTTGGCAGATGCCAGGAGAACACTACCTGCCCCAAAGCATAGTGCCAACTGTAAAGTTTGGTGGAGGAGGAATAATGGTCTGGGGTTGTTTTTAATGGATCATGTTAGGCCCCTTAGTTTCATTGAAGGGAAATCTAATCTCTACAGCATACAATGACATTCTAGACTATTCTGTGTTTCTAACTTTGTGGCAACAGTTTGGGGATGGCCCTTTCCTGTTTCAGCATGACAATGCCCCTGTACACAAAGCGAGGTCCATACAGAAATAGTTTGTTGAGTTCGATGTGGAAGAACTTTACTGGCCTTCACAGAGCCCTGACCTAAACCCCATTGAATACCTTTAGGGATGAATTGAAACGTTGACTGAGCCAGGCCTAATCGCCCAACCTCACTAATGCTGTTGTGGCTGAATGGAAGCAAGTCCCTGCAGCAATGTTCCATCATCTAGTGGAAAGTCTTCACAGAACAGTGGAGGCTGTTATAGCAGCAAAGGGGGGGACCAACTCCATATTAATGCCCATGATTTTGGAATGAGATGTTAGATTAGCAGGTGTCCACATACTTTTGGTCATGTAGTGTACATTCCCCTTCCATGCAAATGTGTAACTCTTTGCAGATGAGATTAAATCTAATTTAAAAATATATATATATAATTTTTTTAATCATTAATTTCAGAGGTCAGGGGTCAGGGGCTGAGCCGGACCAAGAGTGGAAAAGGTTGCTGGTTATGATGACATCACTGGTGAGAACACAGATATTCAGTTGGCTGCATGTTAGTCTGTCAGCCCTATCTCTGTTGACATCTCACTTTCTCTCCACGCCTTCTCTCTCTCTCTCTGTTCCTCTCTCTCTTCCTGACAGATAGCATCAGACCTGTTGCCTTAGTAACAGACCTCTATCATCTACACCCCCCTTCTCCTACTCTAACATCAGACCAATATAATATATAATATGTCAAGTATAAGTAGTTCCATAAAACACTACTTGTTATTGGGGTTTAGAATGGTTTGTATGGACACATGAATATCTCCATGTGGGATAATAAAGTTGACTAATATTGAACTGCTATAATCACTGTAGATTTATACTCTACCTACCTGGTGGACTGACGCTTTGAGCCTGGAGATCTGAGGAGAAAGAGAGAGACA
This sequence comes from Oncorhynchus nerka, assembly GCF_034236695.1. Classification (NCBI taxonomy): domain Eukaryota; kingdom Metazoa; phylum Chordata; class Actinopteri; order Salmoniformes; family Salmonidae; genus Oncorhynchus; species Oncorhynchus nerka. Next base: position 1,676,571 of record NC_088413.1, on the reverse strand, counting down.
GAGGAGAAAGGGAGGAGTCAGAGGAAGAGAGAGACAGAGGTTAAATGAACATCAACATGACCTTTCATGATGTGATGGGGAAGACAGGATTATCGTTGGTATGGTGCAACAACGTGTACATACACTATATATACAAAAGTATGTGGACACCCCTTCAAATTAGTGGATTCTATTTCAGCTACACCCCTTCCTGACAGATGTATAAAATCAAGCACTCAGCCATGCAATCTCCATAGACAAACATTGTCAATAGAATTGAGTTAATGAACTCTCCCTCTCTTCTCCTCTCCTACCCTCTCCTCCCACCTCTACTCTTCTCCCCTCTCCTCTTCACCCCCTCTCTCCTCCTCTTCAACCCCTCTTTTCTCCTCTTCTCCCCCCTTCTCCCCCCTCCTCTCCTCTTCAACCCCTCTCCTCTTCACCCACCCCCTCTTCTTCCCCCTTCCCCCTCTCCTCTTCTCCCCCTTTCTTCTCCTCTCCTCCCCTCTCCACTCCTCGCCCCTCTCCTCCCACCTCTACTCTTCTCCCCCTCTCTTCTCCTCTCCTCTCCTCCCACCTCTACTCTTCTCCCCTCTCTCCTCCTCTTCAACCCCTCTCTCCCCCTCTTCTCCCCTCTCCTCTCCGCCCCCTCTCTCCTCCTCTTCAACCCCTCTCTCCTCCTCTTCTCCCCTCTCTTCTACTCTCCTCTCCTCCCCTCTCCACTCCTTGCCCCTCTCCTACCCTCTCCTCCCACCTCTACTCTTCTCCCCTCTCCTCTCCAATCCCTCTCTTCTCCTCTTCTCCCCCTCTCTTCTCCTCTCCTACCCTCTCCTCCCACCTCTACTCTTCTCCCCTCCTCTTCTCCTCTTCTCCCCCTCTCTTCTCCTCTCCTACCCTCTCCTCCCACCTCTACTCCCCTTCTCCCCTCCTCTTCTCCTCATTCTCCTACCTCTCTTCTCCCATTCTCCCCCTCCTCTTCTCCTCTCCTCCCCCTCTCCTCGCCCCCTCTCCTACCCTCTCCTCCCACCTCTATTCTTCTCCCTTCTCTTCTCCTCTTCTCCCCCTCTCCTCGCCCCTCTCCTCCCTCCTTTACTACTCTCCCCTCTCCTCTCCTACCCTCTCCTCCCTCTATTCTTCTCCCTTCTCTTCTCCCCTCCTCTTCTCCCCCTCTCCTCTCCTCTTCAACCCCTCTCTTCTCCTCTTCTCTCCATCTCTTCTCCTCTCCTACCCTCTCCCCTCTCTACTCCTCTCCTCTCCCTTCTCTTCACCCACCCCCTCTTCTCCCCACTCTCCTCTTCACCCACCCACTCTCTCCCCCTCTCCACTTCACCCACCCCCCTCTTCTCTTCACCCACCCACTCTTCTCCCCCTCTACTCTTCACCCACCCCCTCTTCTCCCCCTCTACTCTTCACCCACCCCTCTTCTCCCCCTCTACTCTTCTCCCCTCTCTCTTCATCTTCTCCCCCTCTCCTCTTCTCCCCCTTCTCCCTATCCTCTTCTCCCCCTTTCTCTTCATCTTCTCCCCCTCTCCTCTTCTCCCCTTCTCCCCCTCCTCCGTTTTACCACCTCTCTTCTCCTCAACTCCCCCGCTTCTCTCCTCTCTTCTCCCCAATTCTACCCCTCCCTTCTCCCCTTCTCACCCCTCTGCTCTTCTCCCCCTCTCCATTTCTCCTCCCTGCTCCCACTCTCTTCTCCACCTCTCTTTCCCCCCCCCTCTCCTCTTCTCCACCTCTCTTCTCTTCTCCACCTCTCTTCCCCCTCCCCTCTCCTCTTCTCCCCCTGTCCTCTTCTCTTCTCCACCTCTTCCCCCTCACCTCTTCTCACCCCTCTGCTCTCCCCATCTCTTCTCCTCCCCCTCTCCTCTCTTCTCCTCTTCCTCTCCACCTTCTCCCCTGTCCTCTTCTCTTCTCCACCTCTTCCCCTCACCTCTTCTCACCCTCTGCTCTCCCATCTCTTCTCCTCCCCCTCTCCTCTCTTCTCCTCTTCCTCTCCACCTTCTCCCCCCTCTCTTCTCCCCTCTCCCCTTCCTCTCCCCCTTACCCTCTTATCCTCTTCTCTCTCTCGTCTTCTCCCCTCCCTCTCTTCTAGTCTTCTCACCTCCCCTCTCTTCTCCTCTTCTCCCCCTCTACTCTTCTCCCCTCTACTCTTCTCCCCCTCTACTCTTCTTCCCCTGCCCTCTTCTCCCCTCTCCTCTTCTCCCCCTCTCCTCTTCTCCCCTCTCTACTCTTCTCCCCTCTACTCTTCTCACCTCCCCTCTCTTCTCCTCCCCTCTACTCTTCTCCCCCTCTACTCTTCTCTCCCTTTCCTCTTCTCCCCTTCTCCTCTCCTCTCCTCTTCTCCTCTCTGTTCTCCTCTTCTCCCTCTCTGTTCTCCTCTTCTCCCTCTCTGTTCTCCTCTTCTCCCAATCTCTCTTCTCCCCTCTCTTCTCCTATTCTGCCCCTATCCCCCCCTTATCTCCCCCTCTCCTCTTCTCCCCCTTTCCTCGTCACCCCCTCTCTCCTCTCTTCTCCTCTCCTCTCTTCTCTCTCTTCTTTCTCTTCTCCTCCCCTTCTCCTCTCCTCTACTCCCCCACTTCTCCTCTCCTCCCCCTCTCCTCTCCTCTACGGTCCACCACCTTCTCCCTCTCCCCCTCTCCTCTCCTCTCCATTTCATTCTGTACTCCAACATCTGCATGGTATTCAAGATAACACACAACATTTCAGCACCAAATTTGTTTTCATCAACCTCAGACTTAAATATCAGTGTTCCAAGAACCTCCACCAGGGGAACTGTAGACTCCTCAAACGGTCCACCACCTTCTCCCAAACTGCCTTCTCACACAAACCAATAAAGACATGGAATGGCCTCACCTCAACATGGATCTAGTCCAATCAGACGTGCCTCACCTCAACATGGATCTAGTCCAATCAGACGTGCCTCACCTCAACATGGATCTAGTCCAATCAGACGTGTCTCACCTCAACATGGATCTAGTCCAATCAGACGTGCCTCACCTTAACATGGATCTAGTCCAATCAGACGCGTCTCACCTCAACATGGATCTAGTCCAATCAGACGTGTCTCACCTCAACATGGATCTAGTCCAATCAGACGTGTCTCACCTCAACATGGATCTAGTCCAATCAGACGTGTCTCACCTCAACATGGATCTAGTCCAATCAGATGTGCCTCACCTCAACCTGGATCTAGTCCAATCAGACGTGTCTCGCCTCAACATGGATCTAGTCCAATCAGATGTGCCTCACCTCAACATGGATCTAGTCCAATCAGACGTGTCTCACCCAAACATGGATCTAGTCCAATCAGACGTGTCTCGCCTCAACATGGATCTAGTCCAATCAGATGTGTTCACACTGATATTGATCTAATAGGCAACAGTGATTTTTTTAATGACACAGAATAAACACTAAAAAGTGCATTACATTTAAATAGCTGTAATAACTTAGCTCTGTACACTATTCTGATTAGATGCTATTTAATGCTGAGTTTGGACACAGGTTTCTATAGGAACACTAAGACACCTGGACCACATATTGAGATGTGCCTTTAGTTAAGTAAATCAGTTGTTACATAAGGTGACAGTTGTAGGTGTCACGACTTCCGCCGAAGTCGGTTCCTGTCCTTGTTCTGGCGGTGAAGAAGGATGGCGGTCTGCGCCCTGCATTGACTATCAAGGTATCAACCAAATCACTGTGAGGTACAGCTACCTGCTGCCTCTCATATCCAGTGCGATAGAGTCAATGCACAGGGCTTCTTCACAAAATTGGATCTCAGGAGCGCTTACAACCTGGTGCGTATCCGGGAGGGGGACGAGTGGAAGACGTCATTTAGTACCACCTCAGGGCACTATGAGTACCTTGTCATGCCGTACGGGTTGATGTCTTCCAGGCTTTTGTAGACGAGATTTTCCGGGATTTTCTTTGGTCAGGTAGCCAACTACTACCGGAGGATTATCTGGGGCTTTGGTCAGGTAGCCAATTACTACCGGAGGTTTATCGGGGGCTTTGGTCAGGTAGCGACTCCCATTACCTCACTGCTGAAGGGGGGGCCGGTGCGACTGCAGTGGACGGCTGAGGCGGACAGGGCTTTTGGTCACCTGAGGGCTCTGTTTACCTCGGCTCCCCTGCTGGGATCTGGGTGAGGAGCCGTGCTCTCTCAGCGCTCGGGTACGCCACTAAAGGTCCACCCCTGTGCTTTCTTTTCGAAGAAGCTCAGCCCGGCGGAGCGAAACTAAGATGTGGGGGACCGGGAGACTGAACCCTCGCCAGGCAAGGTGAAGACTGAACCCTCGCCAGGCAAGGTGGGGACTGAACCCTCGCCAGGCAAGGTGGAGACTGAACCCTCGCCAGGCAAGGTGGAGACTGAACCCTCGCCAGGCAAGGTGGAGACTGAACCCTCGCCAGGCAAGGTGGGGACTGAACCCTCGCCAGGCAAGGTGGAGACTGAACCCTCGCCAGGCAAGGTGGAGACTGAACCCTCGCCAGGCAAGGTGGGGACTGAACCCTCGCCAGGCAAGGTGGGGACTGAACCCTCGCCAGGCAAGGTGGAGACTGAACCCTCGCCAGGCAAGGTGGAGACTGAACCCTCGCCAGGCAAGGTGGAGACTGAACCCTCGCCAGGCAAGGTGGAGACTGAACCCTCGCCAGGCAAGGTGGAGACTGAACCCTCGCCAGGCAAGGTGGAGACTGAACCCTCGCCAGGCAAGGTGGGCCATGTTGTTTTTTACCCTTTTTGTTTTCACTGTCCTACAGACCAGTTTCCCAGAACGCTAAGGCAGACACACTGTCCTACAGACCAGGTTCCCAGAACGCTAAGGCAGACGCACTGTCCTACAGACCAGGTTCCCAGAACGCTAAGGCAGACGCACTGTCCTACAGACCAGGTTCCCAGAACGCTAAGGCAGACGCACTGTCCTACAGACCAGGTTCCCAGAACGCTAAGGCAGACGCACTGTCCTACAGACCAGGTTCCCAGAACGCTAAGGCAGACACACTGTCCTACAGACCAGGTTCCCAGAACGCTAAGGCAGACACACTGTCCTACAGACCAGGTTCCCAGAACGCTAAGGCAGACACACTGTCCTACAGACCAGGTTCCCAGAACGCTAAGGCAGACACACTGTCCCGGATGTATGACACAGAGGAGCGGTCCATAGATCACACTCCCGAACTTCCGGCCTCTTGCCTGGTGGCACCGGTAGTGTGGGAGCTGGACGCGGACATCGAGCGGCGTTACGTACAGAGCCCACTCCCCTCCACCTGCCCAGAGGAACGTTACAGCCCTTACCTTCCACAATGACCTTGGTTGCACCTTTCTGTGGACTTCCTCAAGGATCTTCCTCCCTCACGATCCTGGTCATTGTGGATCTGTTCTCTAAGTCCTGCGGTCTCCTTCCTTTGCCCGATCTCCCTACGGCCCTACAGACTGAGGAGGCCATGTTTACACATGTCTTATAGGCACTATGGGGTGCCAGAGGATAGAGTGTCTGATCGAGGTCCCCAGTTCACGTCAAGGGTCTGGAGGGCGTTCATGGAACGTCTGGGTCTCGGTCAGCCTTACCTCTGGTTTTCACCTCCGCCATCGGGTTTTCACCGGTCTGGCACTCGACCCGAAACCTGCCCCTCCGCCTGCCCTGACGGAAGCTGGGCCCGCGGTTCAAAGTCCTGAGGAGACTGAACGAGGTTTGCTTCAGGTTACAGCTTCCCCCCGATTACCGTATTAACCCCTCGTTCCATGTGTCTCTCCTCAGGCCGGTGGTGGCTGGTCCACTCCAGGAGTCTGAGGTGCAGGTGGTTCCTCCACCCCTCTGGACATCCAGGGGACCCGGTTTATGCTTTTCGAGCCATACTGGACTCGAGGCGTCGGGCGAAAATCCTTCAGTACCTTGTGGAGTGGGAGGGGTACGGTCCGGAGGAGAGATGCTGGGTGCCGGTGGAAGACGTTTTGGACCCTCCATTGCTGCGGGAGTACCACCATCTCCATCCGGATCGCCCTGCGTGTCAAGGGGGGGTACTGTTACAACTTCCACAGAAGTCGGTCCCGCTCCTTGTTCGGGCAGCGACGTCACCGGCCTTCTAGCCTTCGCCACCGGCCTTCTAGCCATCGCCACCGGCCTTCTATCCTTCGCCACCGGCCTTCTAGCCATCGCCACCGGCCTTCTAGCCTTCGCCACTGTCCTTTTGGCCTTCGCCACCGGCCTTCTAGCCATCGCCACCGGCCTTGTAGCCATCGCCACCGGCCTTCTAGCCATCGCTGATCCATTTTTCATTTTCCATTTGTTTTGTCTTTGTTTTACACGCCTGGTTCCAATTCCAAATGACATGTTCATTACTTAACCCTCTGTTTTCCCCAATGGTTTTTGTGCGTGATTGTTTTATGTATGTTTGGTCTGTTACTGTGGGCTCGGTATTTACGACACGTTATTGGAATATTTGAGTAACGTTACATGTGTTACTCATCTCTACTGTCCTGACTCCTCTGCACCAGCTACACCCAGAACATTACAGTAGGACTGTTAACAAAGTAGCTGAATTGTCAAAGACTGAGGTCACCCAAAGAAAAGTAATCCAGAACTTTCTCTGGTAAAGAATTACAAATCTACCACTTTCATATAAACCCCTCGATACACAGCAGAACATCTACACTGAATCCTTCCACCAAACATCCTGATCTGTTTTAATGAACACTTTATACGACACTAAAATAACCTTCAACTACAGTATATATGAAGGGATGATTGTCATTGTTACATTATATAGGCTACAGGAAGTTATATTCTTCCATTGTAAATAACAGGTTCTCCCTCCATCTATAATCATCAGATCTGCTTGCAGATGAACAGAATGTCTTGGAAAGACAGACCTTTAGACCTCATAGTTCTGTCCAATATATTGTGGATTTTTTTCATATTTATTCTTTCCTTACAAGTTGGGATTTAAATTGATGGACACGCCATGATGTCTCAGTGAAAAATGTATAACGGAGTATCTACCATTTCCATTACTATTTATCTAGCATACACACTCACACTCTTTCAAACATTATTATTTGGGAAAGTTATCAGGGGTAGTAACTAGCATAACTTATTTGACTATTTCTTTCACACACACCTCATTGGCTAGGTTAGCAAGCTAGCTAACTAGCCACATTTAGCACAAGCTCACGACTAAACTGACCTGGCGATCCTACTATCATGGACACTTGTCTCCAGGCAGCATGTTTGTGTTTATGTCCCTGTAGCTGTCAGCAGTTGTTTCAAAAAGACACGGTTTTGAGGAAACTGAGAAAATGATTCTCTCCTCCATGTGTCCAACCGCATGCGACCACCTGCAAAAGGTACCTGCATCAGTATAGTTGCCTAGCTGTGTAAAAGGGACCTGCATCAGTATAGTTACCTAGCTGTGTAAAAGGTACCTGCATCAGTATAGTTGCCTAGCTGTGTAAAAGGTACCTGCATCAGTATAGTTGCCTAGCTGTGTAAAAGGTACCTGCATCAGTATAGTTGCCTAGCTGTGTAAAAGGTACCTGCATCAGTATAGTTGCCTAGCTGTGTAAAAGGTACCTGCATCAGTATAGTTGCCTAGCTGTGCAAAAGGTACCTGCATCAGTATAGTTACCTAGCTGTGTAAAAGGTACCTGCATCAGTATAGTTACCTAGCTGTGTAAAAGGTACCTGCATCAGTATAGTTGCCTAGCTGTGTAAAAGGTACCTGCATCAGTATAGTTGCCTAGCTGTGTAAAAGGTACCTGCATCAGTATAGTTGCCTAGCTGTGTAAAAGGTACCTGCATCAGTATAGTTGCCTAGCTGTGTAAAAGGTACCTGCATAGGTATAGTTGCCTAGCTGTGTAAAAGGTACCTGCATCAGTATAGTTGCCTAGCTGTGTAAAAGGTACCTGCATCAGTATAGTTACCTAGCTGTGTAAAAGGTACCTGCATCAGTATAGTTGCCTAGCTGTGTAAAAGGTACCTGCATCAGTATAGTTGCCTAGCTGTGCAAAAGGTACCTGCATCAGTATAGTTACCTAGCTGTGTAAAAGGTACCTGCATCAGTATAGTTGCCTAGCTGTGCAAAAGGTACCTGCATCAGTATAGTTGCCTAGCTGGGTAAAAGGTACCTGCATCAGTATAGTTGCCTAGCTGTGTAAAAGGTACCTGCATCAGTATAGTTGCCTAGCTGTGTAAAAGGTACCTGCATCAGTATAGTTGCCTAGCTGTGTAAAAGGAACCTGCATCAGTATAGTTGCCTAGCTGTGTAAAAGGTACCTGCATCAGTATAGTTGCCTAGCTGTGTAAAAGGTACCTGCATCAGTATAGTTGCCTAGCTGTGTAAAAGGTACCTGCATCAGTATAGTTGCCTAGCTGTGTAAAAGGTACCTGCATCAGTATAGTTACCTAGCTGTGTAAAAGGTACCTGCATCAGTATAGTTGCCTAGCTGTGTAAATGGAACCTGCATCAGTATAGTTGCCTAGCTGTGTAAAAGGTACCTGCATCAGTATAGTTGCCTAGCTGTGTAAAAGGTACCTGCATCAATATAGTTGCCTAGCTGTGTAAAAGGTACCTGCATCAGTATAGTTGCCTAGCTGTGTAAAAGGTACCTGCATCAGTATAGTTGCCTAGCTGTGTAAAAGGTACCTGCATCAGTATAGTTGCCTAGCTGTGTAAAAGGTACCTGCATCAGTATAGTTGCCTAGCTGTGTAAAAGGAACCTGCATCAGTATAGTTGCCTAGCTGTGCAAAAGGTACCTGCATCAGTATAGTTGTCTAGCTGTGCAAAAGGTACCTGCATCAGTATAGTTGCCTAGCTGTGCAAAAGGTACCTGCATCAGTATAGTTGCCTAGCTGTGCAAAAGGTACCTGCATCAGTATAGTTGCCTAGCTGTGCAAAAGGTACCTGCATCAGTATAGTTGTCTAGCTGTGCAAAAGGTACCTGCATCAGTATAGTTGCCTAGCTGTGCAAAAGGTACCTGCATCAGTATAGTTGCCTAGCTGTGTAAAAGGTACCTGCATCAGTATAGTTGCCTAGCTGTGCAAAAGGTACCTGCATCAGTATAGTTGTCTAGCTGTGCAAAAGGTACCTGCATCAGTATAGTTGCCTAGCTGTGTAAAAGGTACCTGCATCAGTATAGTTGCCTAGCTGTGTAAAAGGTACCTGCATCAGTATAGTTGTCTAGCTGTGTAAAAGGTACCTGCATCAGTATAGTTGCCTAGCTGTGTAAAAGGTACCTGCATCAGTATAGTTGTCTAGCTGTGTAAAAGGTACCTGCATCAGTATAGTTGCCTAGCTGTGTAAAAGGTACGTGCATCAGTATAGTTGCCTAGCTGTGTAAAAGGGACCTGCATCAGTATAGTTACCTAGCTGTGTAAAAGGTACCTGCATCAGTATAGTTGCCTAGCTGTGTAAAAGGTACCTGCATCAGTATAGTTGCCTAGCTGTGTAAAAGGTACCTGCATCAGTATAGTTGCCTAGCTGTGTAAAAGGTACCTGCATCAGTATAGTTGTCTAGCTGTGTAAAAGGTACCTGCATCAGTATAGTTGCCTAGCTGTGTAAAAGGTACCTGCATCAGTATAGTTGCCTAGCTGGGTAAAAGGTACCTGCATCAGTATAGTTGCCTAGCTGTGTAAAAGGTACCTGCATCAGTATAGTTGCCTAGCTGTGTAAAAGGTACCTGCATCAGTATAGTTGTCTAGCTGTGTAAAAGGTACCTGCATCAGTATAGTTGCCTAGCTGTGTAAAAGGTACCTGCATCAGTATAGTTGCCTTGCTGTGTAAAATGTACCTGCATCAGTATAGTTGCCTAGCTGTGTAAAAGGTACCTGCATCAGTATAGTTGCCTAGCTGTGTAAAAGGGACCTGCATCAGTATAGTTGTCTAGCTGTGTAAAAGGTACCTGCATCAGTATAGTTGTCTAGCTGTGTAAAAGGTACCTGCATCAGTATAGTTGTCTAGCTGTGTAAAATGTTATGCAGCTGTGATGCAGTCGAAGTGTTTGAAGCGATAGGAAGTAGTTTGGGGCTGTAGAAATAGAGATAAACCTAGGGTATGGCTAAATGGGGTGTGTAGAAATACAGATAAACCTAGGATATGGCTAAATGGGATGTGTAGAAATACAGATAAACCTAGGGTATGGCTAAATGGGGTGTGTAGAAATACAGATAAACCTAGGGTATGGCTAAATGGGATGTGTAGAAATACAGATAAACCTAGGGTATGGCTAAATGGGGTGTGTCGAATCCCTCTAGGGATTAGGATGCAGACAGAGGTAGGTAGACTACAGGTAGGGATTAGGATGCAGACAGAGCAACACTGATGGAGTGAGAGGTGGAAATGCATTATACCAGAGGTAGGTAGACTACAGGTAGGGATTAGGATGCAGACAGAGGTAGGTAGACTACAGGTAGGGATTAGGATGCAGACAGAGGTAGGTAGACTACAGGTAGGGATGAGGATGCAGGCCCATAGAAATAATGTTATTTTCGGCTCCCTACAGAAGGGTTTATCAAACCGCTGATACAGTACTGGACTACTAGGGGGGAAATGTTTTTCCAAAAAGTAAAAGATTCAATTTAAATGTTTGTATTCTTGTATTTTTTGGGGGTCACTGCAGCACCCTCATCACGCCTGCTTCCCTTGGCCTGTCCCCTCCCCTCCTCTCTCTCTCCTCTGTCCCCTCCCCTCCTCTCTCTCTCCACTACTCTCTCCTCTGTCCCCTCCCCTCCTCTCTCTCTCCACTACTCTCTCCTCTGTCCCCTCCCCTCCTCTCTCTCTCCACTACTCTCTCCTCTGCCCCCCTCCTCTCTCTCTCCACTTCTCTCTCCTCTGTCCCCTCCCCTCCTCTCTCTCTCCACTACTCTCTCCTCTGTCCCCTCCCCTCCTCTCTCTCTCCACTACTCTCTCCTCTGTCCCCTCCCCTCCTCTCTCTCTCCACTACTCTCCTCTGCCCCCCCTCCTCTCTCTCTCCACTTCTCTCTCCTCTGTCCCCTCCCCCTCCTCTCTCTCTCCACTACTCTCTCCTCTGTCCCCCTCCTCCTCTCTCTCTCCACTCTCTCTCCTCTGTCCCCTCCCCTCCTCTCTCTCTCCACTACTCTCTCCTCTGTCCCCTCCCCTCCTCTCTCTCTCTCCACTACTCTCTCCTCTGTCTCCTCCCCTCCTCTCTCTCTCCACTACTCTCTCTTCTGTCCCCTCCCCTCCTCTCTCTCTCCACTACTCTCTCCTCTGTCCCCTCCCCTCCTCTCTCTCTCCACTACCCCCTCCTTTCTCTCTCTCGTTCTCTCTCTCTTCCTGACATATAGCATCAGGCCTGTTGAGTTTGACTCAGGTCACATCTATGACGTGACAAACCTTTAAGCAGATAAGATCAGTTAAACCCACATAACAACAGGAAACACTGACATTAGAAAAACTCCACAGGAAACTGCTGGCAGAGCAGCAAAGTTACACATATAGTCTGTGCTATAATATCACCTCTAACTTTCTACTGCTTCAGTTCACCTCTTATAAGGGTTTACTGGACAACTTGAATAAGGTCTGGATGTCTTATATTGAAAACAGTACAACAAAAGGTGTCTGTATTGAAAAGATGCCCACTTCCTGTTTTCAACAGCTGCTGGGTTGTTCCGTCCTGCCCTGGGGGTCTGCTGTCCTGTGGGTTGTCACTCTGGCCTTGACCTAATACACCTGAAACCAATAGTGAATGTTTCACTAAGACCCTAAAGCTGAGTGGGATGTGTTGGGTTGGGGCTCTGCAGGGCAGTGGACACATAGGGACAGAACAGGGAGACCCAGCTATATTGTGTGGATGTTAAAGAGCTCTACAGTTCTACTAGGTCATATGAGATTAATTGTGCTGTTTCTGTGTTAATGTATGTGCAGGTGTTTCCAAACCTTTCCCTTGGGATGAAAACAAACAAAAGGTAGGAATGAAATTGTGTTGGAGAGAGTTGAGTTATGTACTAGACTGGTGGGGGTCAGGGAGATAGTTGAGTTATGTACTAGACTGTTGGGGGTCAGGAAGAGAGTTGAGTTATGTACTAGACTGGTGGGGGTCAGGGAGAGAGTTGAGTTATGTACTAGACTGGTGGGGGTCAGGGAGAGAGTTGAGTTATGTACTAGACTGGTGGGGGTCAGGGAGAGAGTTGAGGTATGTACTAGACTGGTGGGGTCAGGGAGAGTTGAGTTATGTACTGAAGACTGGTGGGGGTCAGGGAGAGAGTTGAGTTATGTACTAGACTGGTGGGGGTCAGGGAGAGAGTTGTTATGTACTAGACTGGTGGGGGTCAGGGAGAGAGTTGAGGTATGTACTAGACTGGTGGGGGTCAGGGAGAGAGTTGAGTTATGTACTAGACTGGTGGGGGTCAGGGAGAGAGTTGAGTTATGTACTAGACTGGTGGGGGTCAGGGAGAGAGTTGAGGTATGTACTAGACTGGTGGGGGTCAGGGAGAGAGTTGAGTTATGTACTAGACTGGTGGGGGTCAGGGAGAGAGTTGAGTTATGTACTATCGGCATAAACATTCTTAGAGTACAAAGAAAAAAGCCCAAATAATGTGGGACAGAATTAGACCAATATCCATCACTAATTAATATCCATCAGTAATTAATATCCATCAATAATAAACATCCATCACTAATTATATCCATCACTAAATGACATCCATCACTAATTATATCCATCACTAATTAATATCAATCACTAATTAATATCCATCACTAATTAATATCCATCACTAATTAATATCCATCACTAATTAATATCCATCACTAATTAATATCAATCACTAATTAATATCCATCAATAATTAACATCCATCACTAATTAATATCCATCACTAATTCATATCCATCACTAATTCATATCCATCACTAATTCATATCCATCAACAAGTCTTCAATGTCTATAACCACATAAAAACAAGAGACCAGCACTGAAATACCAAGAGATGAACAAAGAGAAAAGTCCCTTCATCCAGCTGGTCCTGAAGCTTAGTTCACAAACCACTACTAACCCAACAAAGCCTCAGGACAGAACTCAGACAGTCTGGCCCAAACAAATTATAACCAAACATACATAAATGATGGCAAACTATCTGACCACCGTGACTGAGAAAAACGGAGAAAAAAATGGACAATGTACAGACTCAGTGAGCATAGCCTTGCTATTGAGAGAGGTAGGCAGAGAGAAGACAGGCTATGTGCCCACTGCCCACAAAATGAGTTGGATACTGAGCTGTACTTCCTAACCTCCTGACAAATGTACAACGATATAAGAGACACATATTTCCCTCAGATTACAAAGACCCCAAAATATAATATTGTTATCTGTTAGGTAAAATACCACAGTGTGTAATCATGTCAGCAGAATGTGTGACCTGTTGTGATGAGAACAGGGTAACCAGTGGAGAACAAACACCACAGTAAATAAAACCTAGGACTAGATTTATCACTTTAGTTCATTTCCCTTGACATTTGTACTTCTACTTTTTGTTCACACAGATCACGCTCTCCTACACACCAGCTGGCTGAGAGGACCTTAGTGGAGCCAGGTGGCTGAGAGGGCCCTAGTGGAGCCAGCTGGTTGAGAGGGCCCTAGTGGAGCCAGCTGGTTGAGAGGGCCCTAGTGGAGCAGGCTGGTTGAGAGGGCCCTAGTGGAGCAGGCTGGTTGAGAGGGCCCTAGTGGAGCCAGCTGGTTGAGAGGGCCCTAGTGGAGCCAGCTGGTTGAGAGGGCCCTAGTGGAGCCAGCTGGCTGAGAGGGCCCTAGTGGAGCCGGCTGGTTGAGAGGGCCCTAGTGGAGCCGGCTGGTTGAGAGGGCCCTAGTGGAGCAGGCTGGTTGAGAGGGCCCTAGTGGAGCAGGCTGGCTGAGAGGGCCCTAGTGGAGCCAGTTGGATGAGAGGGCCCTAGTGGAGCAGGCTGGTTGAGAGGGCCCTAGTGGAGCAGGCTGGTTGAGAGGGCCCTAGTGGAGCCAGTTGGATGAGAGGGACCTAGTTGAGCCGACTGGTTTAGAGCGCCCTAGTGGAGCCGGCTGGTTGAGAGGGCCCTAGTGGAGCCGGCTGGTTGAGAGGGCCCTAGTGGAGCCGGCTGGTTGAGAGGGCCCTAGTGGAGCAGGCTGGTTGAGAGGGCCCTAGTGGAGCAGGCTGGCTGAGAGGGCCTTAGTGGAGCAGGCTGGTTGAGAGGGCCCTAGTGGAGCAGGCTGGTTGAGAGGGCCCTAGTGGAGCAGGCTGGTTGAGAGGGCCCTAGTGGAGCCAGTTGGCTGAGAGGGACCTAGTTGAGCCGACTGGTATAGAGGGCCCTAGTGGAGCTAGTTGGTTGAGAGGGCCTTAAGTGGAGCCAGCTGGCTGAGAGGGCCCTAGTGGAGCCAGATGTTTGAAAGGGCCCTAGTGGAGCCAGCTGGTTGAGAGGGCCCTAGTGGAGCCAGCTGGCTGAGAGGGCCCTAGTGGATCCGGATGACTGAGAGGGCCTTAGTGGAGCCGGCTGGTTGAGAGGGCCTTAGTGGAGCCGGCTGACTGAGAGGGCCTTAGTGGAGCCAGATGGTTGAGGGGTCCTTAGTGGAGCCAGCTGGTTGAGAGGGCCCTAGTGGAGTTGACTGGTTGAGAGGGCCCTAGTGGAGCCAGCTGGCTGAGAGTGCCTTAGTGGAGCCGGCTGGCTGAGAGGGCCCTAGTGGAGCCGGCTGGCTGAGAGGGCCCTTGTGGATCCAGCTGGTTGAGAGGGCCCTATAGGAGCCAGCTGGTTGAGAGGGCCCTAGTGGAGCCAGCTGGTTGAGAGGGCCCGATAGGAGGCAGCTGGTTGAGAGGGCCCTAGTGGATCCGGCTGGCTGAGAGGGCCCTAGTGGAGCCGGCTGGCTGAGAGGGCCCTAGTGGAGCCGTCTGGCTGAGAGGGCCCTAATGGAGCCAGCTGGCTGAGAGGGCACTAGTGGATCCGGCTGGCTGAGAGGGCCCTAGTGGAGCCAGCTGTTTGAGAGGGCCCTATTGGAGCTGGCTTGTTGAGAGGGCCTTAGTGGAGCCGGCTGGCTGAGAAGGTCTAAGTGTTGCCCTTCCTTGACACTTTCTCTCTCCTCAACAAATATCACCTCCCCTTCTCTCTCCTCTCCCTTTCTCTCTCATTCTCTCTCCTCCACAAATATCCCCTCCCCTTCTCTCTACTCTCCCTTTCTCTCTCATTCTCTCTCCTCCACAAATCTCTCTCCCCTCCACCTCTCTCCCCTCCCCTCCTCTGTCCCCTCCACTTCTCTCTCCTCTGCTCACCCGATTCCTCCCCTGTCCTCTCTCTCACGCTGCTCATCTCTCTTTCTCTCTCTCGCGCATGTTCTCTCTCTCTCATAGTGTTGGACCTGTTGATTGACTCAGCTCATAGACCTCTAGCATCTACACCCCTCCCTTCTCCTACTCTAACATAACACCAATCTAATATATAATACATAATATATACTCTCATTCATTTACTTAGAGACAGATACAATCAATCATTGACACACTGAATATACAACAGTCAGACGCATGACACCATCACAACTTAACTGACATTAGTGCCTGTCCCCAGATGGACAGTTAGACTACAGTAAAGTACATTTACAGGTGATCACATCATTGTCCTGCTTTGAGACACATTTTTACTGTCTGCTTCCAGTTGTATGTTATTTTACTAACCCTGCAAATTATAATATATCTTACAATATCAAAACATATCTCAGTAACTGTCACAAGTGTATATCACTATAACAGCATCCTACCTGTGCTCCACAACAGGGTCATCAGTACCACTGCAGGTATCATGTCTGTCTCTAACTGGGGCTCCACTGACATACACAAGTCACTGTCATGTAGAGAGGACTGAAGACTGGAACGTGCTGCTGGGCTTTTTGACTTGTCTCTCATTACTTCCTTATTTCAATGGTGTGAAAAACTTTTCTCAGATCAGTGAACTCAGCTAAATACAGCAAACTGATCTGTTCTGAAAACCCCCACAGGAAACTGCTGACAGAGCAGCAAGGTTTCACATACAGTTGAAGTTGGAAGTTTACATACACTTAGGTTGAAGTCATTAAAACACATTTTTCAACCACTCCACAAATGTCTTGTTAACAAACTACAGTTTTGGCAAGTCGGTAAGGACATCTACTTTGTGCATGACACAGATAATTTTTCCAAAAATTGTTTACAGAGATTATTTAACTTATAATTCACTGTATCACAATTCCAGTGGGTCAGAGGTTTACATACACTAAGTTGACTGAAAATTATTGTAGGAAGCTTGTGGAAGGCTACCTGAAACATTTGACCCATGAATACACATTAGAGATGGGGGGTCATGAATACACATTAGACATGGGGGGGTCATGAATAAACATTAGACATGGGGGTCATGAATACACATTAGACATGGGGGTCATGAATACACATTAGAGATGGGGGTCATGAATACACATTAGAGATGGGGGTCATGAATACACATTAGAGATGGGGGGGGGTCATGAATACACATTAGACATGGGGGGGTCATGAATACACATTAGACATGGGGGGTCATGAATACACATTAGACATGGGGGGTCATGAATAAACATTAGAGATGGGGGGGGTCATGAATACACATTAGAGATGGGGGTCATGAATACACATTAGAGATGGGGGTCATGAATACACATTAGACATGGGGGGGTCATGAATACACATTAGACATGGGGGGGTCATGAATACACATTAGACATGGGGGGTCATGAATACACATTAGAGATGGGGGTCATGAATACACATTAGAGATGGGGGTCATGAATACACATTAGACATGGGGGGTCATGAATACACATTAGACATGGGGGTCATGAATACACATTAGAGATGGGGGTCATGAATACACATTAGAGATGGGGGTCATGAATACACATTAGACATGGGGGTCATGAATACACATTAGACATGGGGGGTCATGAATACACATTAGAGATGGGGGTCATGAATACACATTAGAGATGGGGGTCATGAATACACATTAGACATGGGGGGTCATGAATACACATTAGACATGGGGGGTCATGAATACACATTAGATATGGGGGGTCATGAATACACATTAGACATGTGGGGGGTCATGAATACACATTAGACATGGGGGTCATGAATACACATTAGACATGGGGGGTCATGAATACACATTAGAAATGGGGGGTCATGAATACACATTAGACATGGGGGGGCATGAATACACATTAGACATGGGGGTCATGAATACACATTAGATATGGGGGGGGTCATGAATACACATTAGACATGGGGGGCATGAATACACATTGGACATGGGGGTCATGAATACACATTAGACATGGGGGGCATGAATACACATTAGACATGGGGGTCATGAATACATATTAGACATGGGGGGTAATGAATACACATTAGACATGGGGGGGTCATGAATACACATTAGACATGGGGGTCATGAATACATATTAGACATGGGGGTCATGAATACACATTAGACATGGGGGTCATGAATACACATTAGACATGGGGGGTCATGAATACACATTAGACATGGGGGGGGGGTCATGAATACACATTAGACATGGGGGTCATGAATACATATTAGACATGGGGGTCATGAATACACATTAGACATGGGGGGTTATGAATACACATTATAAATGGGGGTCATGAATACATATTAGACATGGGGGTCATGAATACACATTAGACATGGGGGTCATGAATACACATTAGACATGGGGGGTCATGAATACACATTAGACATGGGGGTCATGAATACACATTAGAAATGGGGGGGGGGTCATGATTACACATTAGACATGGGGGTCATGAATACACATTAGACATGGGGGGGGGCATGAATACACATTAGACATGGGGGGGTCATGAATACACATTAGAAATGGGGGGTCATGAATACACATTAGACATGGGGGGGCAAGAATACACATTAGACATGGGGGGTCATGAATACACATTAGACATGGGGGTCATGAATACACATTAGAAATGGGGGTCATGAATACACATTAGAAATGGGGGGGTCATGAATACACATTAGACATGGGGGTCATGAATACACATTAGACATGGGGGATCATGAATACACATTAGACATGGGGGTCATGAATACACATTAGACATGGGGGGTCATGAATACACATTAGACATGGGGGGGTCATGAATACACATTAGAAATGGGGGGTCATGAATACACATTAGACATGGGGGTCATGAATACACATTAGACATGGGGGTCATGAATACACATTAGATATGGGGGAGGTCATGAATACACATTAGACACGGGGGTCATGAATACACATTAGACATGGGGGGTCATGAATACACATTAGACATGGGGGTCATGAATACACATTAGACATGGGGGTCATGAATACACATTAGACATGGGGGGTCATGAATACACATTAGACATGGGGGTCATGAATACACATTAGATACGGGGGTCATGAATACACATTAGACATGGGGGGTCATGAATACACATTAGACATAGGGGTCATGAATACACATTAGACATGGGGGTCACAAGTACACATTAGACAGGGGGTTATGAATACACATTTGACATGGGGGTCATGAATACACATTGGACATGGGGGTCATGAATACACATTAGACATGGGGGTCATGAATACACATTGGACATGGGGGTCATGAATACACATTGGACATGGGGGGGTCATGAATACACATTAGACATGGGGGGGTCATGAATACACTTTAGACATTAACATTAGCGAGGCTATATACAGGGGGTACCGGTACAGAGTCAATGTGGAGGCTATATACAGGGGGTACTGGTACAGAGTCAATGTGGAGGATATATACAGGGGGTACTGGTACAGAGTCAATGTGGAGGCTATATACAGGGGTACTGGTACAGAGTCAATGTGGAGGCTATATACAGGAGTACTGGTACAGAGTCAATGTGGAGGCTATATACAGGGGGTACCAGTACAGAGTCAATGTGGAGGCTATATACAGGGGTACTGGTACAGAGTCAATGTGGAGGCTATATACAGGGGGTACTGGTACAGAGTCAATGTGGAGACTATATACAGGGGTACTGGTACAGAGTCAATGTGGAGGCTATATACAGGGGGTACCGGTACAGAGTCAATGTGGAGGCTATATACAGTGGTACCGGTACAGAGTCAATGTGAAGGCTATATACAGGGGGTACTGGTACAGAGTCAATGTGGAGGTTATATACAGGGGGTACTGGTACAGAGTCAATGTGGAGACTATATACAGGGGTACTGGTACAGAGTCAATGTGGAGGCTATATACAGGGGGTACTGGTACAGAGTCAATGTGGAGGTTATATACAGGGGGTACTGGTACAGAGTCAATGTGGAGGCTATATACAGGGGTACTGGTACAGAGTCAATGTGGAGGCTATATACAGGGGTACTGGTACAGAGTCAATGTGGAGGCTATATACAGGGGTACTGGTACAGAGTCAATGTGGAGGCTATATACAGGGGTACTGGTACAGAGTACTGGTACAGAGTCAATGTGGAGGCTATATACAGGGGTACTGGTACAGAGTCAATGTGGAGGCTATATACAGGGGTACTGGTACAGAGTCAATGTGGAGGCTATATACAGGGGTACTGGTACAGAGTCAATGTGCGGGTCACCGGTTAGTTGAATGAATTGAGGTAATATGTAGGTAGTGTTAAAGTGACTATGTATAGATAGTAAACAGAGAGTAGCAGCAGGGTAAAAGAGGTCTGGGAAGCCCTTTGATTAGCTGTTCAGGAGTCTTATGGGGGTAGAAGCTGTTGAGAAGCCTTTTGGACCTGGACTTGGCGCTCCGGTACCGCTTGGTGAGTGGTAGTGTTGGTTTGTTGCTTACTTAACAAATATTGAATAATCAAAATGTGAATATATAAAATTAAGATATTTTATTTAGAATACAGCCGTAGATAGAAGTCAAAGATCAACATACAACTGATGTCTCTTCTGAGTTGTGAACTAAAGAAAGACAGGATCTTCTATGCGGGTTTTGGCAGAGAGCTACACACAGAGAGGCTTTCTGCTCTAAGTCATTCCAACTTATTTACATTGTGGATAATGTGTGTTGTGTTTTATTTTTCCTTGTCAGCCACCCATCTCTGCTTTGTCAGTCTAGAAAGGCCCAGTGTCTTCTGGGTGAGGCTGTCAGGCTCCTCTATGGCCCCTCTGCTCCACTATGGCCCTCTGCTCCTCTATGGCCCTCTGCTCCACTATGGCCCTCTGCTCCTCTATGGCCCCCCTGCTCCTCTATGGCCCTCTGCTCCTCTATGGCCCCTCTGCTCCTCTATGGCCCTCTGCTCCACTATGGCCCTCTGCTCCTCTATGGCCCCTCTGCTACTCTATGACCCCTCTGCTCCTCTATGGCCCCTCTGCTCCACTATGGCCCTCTGCTCCACTATGGCCCCTCTGCTCCTCTATGGCCCCTCTGCTCCTCTATGGCCCCTCTGCTCCACTATGGCCCTCTGCTCCACTATGGCCCCTCTGCTCCACTATGGCCCCTCTGCTCCTCTATGGCCCTCTCAGCCGACTGACTGAGAGGGCCATAGTGGAGCTGGCCGGCTGAGAGGGCCCAAGAGGGACCAGCTTGCTGAGAGGGCCATAGTGGAGCTGGCCGGCTGAGAGGGCCCAAGAGGGACCAGCTTGCTGAGAGGGCCCTAGTGGATCCAGCTGCTTGAGAGGGCCATAGTGGAGCTGGCCGACTGAGAGGGCCCAAGAGGGACCAGCTTGCTGAGAGGGCCCAAGAGGGACCAGCTTGCTGAGAGGGCCCAAGAGGGACCAGCTTGCTGAGAGGGCCCAAGAGGGACCAGCTTGCTGAGAGGGCCCAAGAGGGACCAGCTTGCTGAGAGGGCCCAAAAGGGACCAGCTTGTTGAGAGGGCCCAAGAGGGACCAGCTTGTTGAGAGGGCCCAAGAGGGACCAGCTTGCTGAGAGGGCCCAAGAGGGACCAGCTTTCTGAGAGGGCCCAAGAGGGACCAGCTTTCTGAGAGGGCCCAAGAGGGACCAGCTTGCTGAGAGGGCCCAAGAGGGACCAGCTTGCTGAGAGGGCCCAAGAGGGACCAGGTGGCGTAGAGGGCCCAAGAGGGACCAGCTTGCTGAGAGGGCCCAAGAGGGACCAGCTTGCTGAGAGGGCCCAAGAGGGACCAGCTTGCTGAGAGGGCCCAAGAGGGACCAGCTTGCTGAGAGGGCCCAAGAGGGACCAGCTTGCTGAGAGGGCCCTAGTGGAGCCAGGTGGCGGAGAGGGTCCTAGTGGAGCCAGGTGGCGGAGAGGGCCCTAGTGGAGCCAGGTGGCGGAGAGGGCCCTAGTGGAGCCAGGTGGCTGAGAGGGCCCAAGAGGGACCAGCTTGCTGAGAGGGCCCTAGTGGAGCCAGGTGGCGGAGAGGGTCTATGGTGGCAACATTGCTGTTATAATGTTTATCTAGTGTATCTATGTATTTAATTAATGTCTGGAATAATGTATCTTTGTATTTAATTAATGTCTGTAATAATGTATATATATACATTTAATTATAGTATGTTATAGTGTTTATCTAGTGTATCTATGTATTGATGAGACTTGCTCCCTCTGCTAGAACACTTCCCCTTTGTCTACATGACTGACTCATGGTTCTGGACTCACAGCCAAATGCTGTTTCTCCATATCCTGTTATTTAGCAGTAGACTGAACTAAGCTGTGAGAGACGAGCAGGACAAATGGTTGTGGTTCTCTTGAGAAACAGTGTTGTGACAATGAGCACTGAGAAATGGTGTGACATTTCTCAACAAGACCTCACCACAAAAGTCACAATGTGGAAAGATGAACATCTCTCTGCAGAGGAGATTATATATCATTTAATACATTTGCTTTTGTCTGTTTTTGTTTTCTCAATCGCTCAGTTCCATAGGTCAGGGGTCAAGCTGAGCTGAGCCAATAGTGGAAGAGGTTACTGGTTGACTGTTGACTATATTCAGTTGACTGTATGTTACTATGTCAGTCCTCTGTCTTTTGACACCTCCCTCCCTTTCCCCCCCCCCCCTCTCTCGTTCTCTCGTTCTCTCTCTCTTCCTGACATGTAGCATCAGGCCTGTTGATCTTGACACAGGTCACAGACCTCTAGCATCTACACCCTCCCATACTCTAACATTAGACCAATATAACACATATTATATCCTCTCATTCATTTACATAGAGACAGATACAATCAATCATTGACACACTGAATATACAACAGTCAGATGCATGACACCATCACCAATGTTCCCTCTAACTTTCTCCGTCACTGAGCAGATTTCAGGTCTTCCAGTGTGTGTTTACTGTGAACACAGAGGCTGTACCCCCTTTAAGTAACAGTTTTAACAGTGTGTGTTTACTGTGAACACAGAGGCTGTACCCCCTTTAACTTACAGTTCTAACAGTGTGTGTTTACTGTGAACACTGAGGCTGTACCCCCTTTAACTTACAGTTAACAGTGTGTGTTTAATGTGAACACTGAGGCTGTACCCCCTTTAAGTAACAGTTCTAACAGTGTGTGTTTACTGTGAACACTGAGGCTGTACCCCCTTTAACTTACAGTTCTAACAGTGTGTGTTTACTGTGAACACAGAGGCTGTACCCCCTTTAACTTACAGTTCTAACAGTGTGTGTTTACTGTGAACACAGAGGCTGTACCCCCTTTAACTTACAGTTCTAACAGTGTGTTTACTGTGAACACAGAGGCTGTACCCCCTTTAACATACAGTTCTAACAGTGTGTGTTTACTGTGAACACAGAGGATGTACCCCCTTTAACTTACAGTTCTAACAGTGTGTGTTTACTGTGAACACAGAGGCTGTACCCCCTTTAACATACAGTTCTAACAGTGTGTGTTTACTGTGAACACAGAGGCTGTACCCCCCTTTAAGTAACAGTTCTAACAGTGTGTGTTTACTGTGAACACAGAGGCTGTACCCCCTTTAACTTACAGTTCTAACAGTGTGTGTTTACTGTGAACACAGAGGCTGTACCCCCTTTAACATACAGTTCTAACAGTGTGTGTTTACTGTGAACACAGAGGCTGTACCCCCCTTTAAGTAACAGTTCTAACAGTGTGTGTTTACTGTGAACACAGAGGCTGTACCCCCTTTAACTTACAGTTCTAACAGTGTGTGTTTACTGTGAACACTGAGGCTGTACCCCCTTTAACTTACAGTTAACAGTGTGTGTTTACTGTGAACACTGAGGCTGTACCCCCTTTAACTTACAGTTCTAACAGTGTGTGTTTACTGTGAACACTGAGGCTGTACCCCCTTTAACTTACAGTTCTAACAGTGTGTGTTTACTGTGAACACAGAGGCTGTACCCCCTTTAACTTACAGTTAACAGTGTGTGTTTACTGTGAACACTGAGGCTGTACCCCCTTTAACTTACAGTTCTAACAGTGTGTGTTTACTGTGAACACAGAGGCTGTACCCCCTTTAACTAACCGTTAACAGTGGACAAGTGGGCTACTGTGGCTATTTGATCATAATGTAGATCTACCAGAGTGACCTACCATCAAAAACTATAGATAAAATACATCCCATAACATTTAAACATGTAAACAGCTGTTCTGTCATTCAGTCTACAGTAGCAGCCAATGTGTGGTGTTCAACGTAGACCTACATCCCATAACATTTGAACATGTAAACAGCTGTTCTGTCATTCAGTCTACAGTAGCAGCCAATGTGTGGTGTTCAACGTAGACCTACATCCCATAACATTTGAACATGTAAACAGCTGTTCTGTCATTCAGTCTACAGTAGCAGCCAATGTGTGGTGTTCAACGTAGACCTACATCCCATAACATTTGAACATGTAAACAGCTGTTCTGTCATTCAGTCTACAGTAGCAGCCAATGTGTGGTGTTCAACGTAGACCTACATTCCATGAGACTTTTGAAAGAAACCTGCAGGGCTTGACATGAACCTGTTTATCCACTTATAAAGGCAATAGAATCCTACTCCTACAGCTGTAAACACAGTCCAGTTCAAAGTAACTGGAACAGATCCATATATGGCAATGCTCTATTTGCATGTAGTCCTCCTGCAGCTCTGATTGGTTCTGCCCCACCGGTCTGTGTCGAGTACAGGATGAGTCGTGTCAATGCAATAGAATCCTACTCCGATGCGTTCTGTCTACAACATCTCTTACATAGTTGGTTTAGTTTCGGTTTGTTGCAGTGAAAGTGGATAATATTCCATTTATCACATTTACCAGAGTAAAGGGACATGTTGATGGTGTTAACAGGGAAAACTCTAGAACAGTGATGGTGTTAACAGGGAAAACTCTAGAACAGTGATGGTGTTAACAGGGAAAACTCTAGAACAGTGATGGTGTTAATAGGGAAAACTCTAGAACAGTGATGGTGTTAACAGGGAAAACTCTAGAACAGTGATGGTGTTAACAGGGAAAACTCTAGAACAGTGATGGTGTTAATAGGGAAAACTCTAGAACAGTGATGGTGTTAACAGGGAAAACTCTAGAACAGTGATGGTGTTAACAGGGAAAACTCTAGAACAGTGATGGTGTTAATAGGGAAAACTCTAGAACAGTGATGGTGTTAACAGGGATAACTCTAGAACAGTGATGGTGTTAACAGTGATGGTGTTAACAGGGAAAACTCAAGAACAGTGACGGTGTTAACAGGGAAAACTCTAGAACAGTGATGGTGTTAACAGGGAAAACTCTAGAACAGTGATGGTGTTAACAGGGAAAACTCTAGAACAGTGATGGTGTTAACAGTGATGGTGTTAACAGGGAAAACTCTAGAACAGTGATGGTGTTAACAGGGAAAACTCTAGAACAGTGATGGTGTTAACAGGGATAACTCTAGAACAGTGATGGTGTTAACAGGGATAACTTTAGAACAGTGATGGTGTTAACAGGGGAAACTCTAGAACAGTGATGGTGTTAACAGGGAAAACTCTAGAACAGTGATGGTGTTAACAGGGGAAACTCTAGAACAGAGATGGTGTTAACAGGGATAACTTTAGAACAGTGATGGTGTTAACAGGGAAAACTCTAGAACAGTGATGGTGTTAACAGGGGAAACTCTAGAACAGAGATGGTGTTAACAGGAGAAACTCTAGAACAGTGATGGTGTTAACAGGGATAACTCTAGAACAGTGATGGTGTTAACAGGAGAAACTCTAGAACAGTGATGGTGTTAACAGGGAAAACTCTAGAACAGTGATGGTGTTAACAGGAGAAACTCTAGAACAGTGGTGGTGTTAACAGGAGAAACTCTAGAACAGTGGTGGTGTTAACAGGAGAAACTCTAGAACAGTGATGGTGTTAACAGGGAAAACTCTAGAACAGTGATGGTGTTAACAGGGAAAACTCTAGAACAGTGACGGTGTTAACAGGGGAAACTCTAGAACACTGATGGTGTTAACAGGAGAAACTCTAGAACAGTGATGGTGTTAACAGGAGAAACTCTAGAACAGTGATGGTGTCAACATGAGAAACTCTAGAACAGTGGTGGTGTTAACAGGAGAAACTCTAGAACAGTGGTGGTGTTAACAGGAGAAACTCTAGAACAGTGATGGTGTTAACAGGGAAAACTCTAGAACAGTGATGGTGTTAACAGGAGAAACTCTAGAACAGTGGTGGTGTTAACAGGAGAAACTCTAGAACAGTGATGGTGTTAACAGGGATAACTCTAGAACAGTGATGGTGTTAACAGGAAAAACTCTAGAACAGTGATGGTGTTAACAGGGGAAACTCTAGAACAGTGATGGTGTTAACAGGGGAAACTAGAACACTGATGGTGTCAACAGGGGAAACTCTAGAACAGTGATGGTGTTAACAGGGGAAACTCTAGAACACTGATGGAATTAACAGGGGAAACTCTAGAACAGTGACGGTGTTAACAGGGGAAACTCTAGAACACTGATGGTGTTAACAGGGGAAACTCTAGAACAGTGGTGGTGTTAACAGGGAAAACTCTAGAACAGTGGTGGTGTTAATAGGGAAAACTCTAGAACAGTGATGGTATTAACAGGGAAAACTCTAGAACAGAGATGGTTTTAACAGGGAAAACTCTAGAACAGAGCTGGTGTTAATAGGGAAAACTCTAGAACAGTGATGGTGTTAACAGGGGAAACTCTAGAACAGTGGTGGTGTTAACAGGGAAAACTCTAGAACACTGATGGTGTTAACAGGGGAAACTCTAGAACAGTGGTGGTGTTAGTTACGATGCCTACACCATATCAACACCATACCACTCCTGGTTACTATAACGACACCATATCAACACCATACCATTCCTGGTTACTATGCCTACACAATATCAACACCATACCACTCCTAGTTACTATGCCTACACCATATCAACACCATACCACTCCTGGTTACTATGACGACACCATATCAACACCATACCATTCCTGGTTACTATGCCTACACCATATCAAAACCATACCACTCCTAGTTACTATGCCTACACCATATCAACACCATACCACTGCCGGTTACTATGATGACACCATATCAACACCATACCATTCCTGGTTACTATGACTACACCATATCAACACCATACTATTCCTGGTTACTATGATGACACCATATCAACACCATACCACTCCTGGTTACTATGACGTTACCATATCAACACCATACCATTCCTGGTTACTATGCCTACACAATATCAAATGGTGTTGACTTTACCATATCAACACCATACTATTCCTGGTTACTATGACGGCACCATATCAACACCATGCTATTCCTGGTTACTATGACTACACCATATCAACACCATACCATTCCAGGTTACTATGATGACACCATATCAACACCATACCATTCCAGGTTACTTTGACGACACCATATCAACACCATACCATTCCAGGTAACTATGACGACACCATATCAACAACATACCATTCCAGGTTACTTTGACGACACCATATCAACACCATACCACTCCTGGTTACTATGACTAGACCATATCAACACCATACCACTCCTGGTTACTATGACTACACCATATCAACACCATACCACTCCTGGTTACTATGACTGCACCATATCAACACTATACCACTCCTGGTTACTATGACTACACCATATCAACACCATACCACTCCTGGTTACTATGACTAGACCATATCAACACCATACCACTCCTGGTTACTATGACTGCACCATATCAACACTATACCACTCCTGGTTACTATGACTACACCATATCAACACCATACCACTCCTGGTTACTATGACTAGACCATATCAACACCATACCACTCTTGGTTACTTTGACACAAGGCTTTATCGTGGGTTTTTACAGAAGTGTTTGTCGATCCACTAGGAATACCATGGAGATCGACCAGTTCGCGATCAAACGGTTGGTGACCAGCTGCTCTCGAAAAGTTAGTGAAGTTCAATCTTGTGCTTCTCGCTATTGGCTGATTTATCTGCAGCTTAGAGAGAACATTGTGTCACACCCTGATCTGTTTCACCTGTCTTTGTGATTATCTCCACCCCCTTCCAGGTGAAGCACATCTTCCCCATTATCCCCTGTGTATTTATGCCTGTATTTATGCTTTTTCCCCAGTCTCTGTTTTCTTGTCCTCCTGGTTTTGACCCTTGACCCTGACTCTGAGTCCACCTGCCTGACCACTCTGCCTGTCCTGACTCTGAGCACACCTGCCTGACCACTCTACCTGTCCTGACTCTGAGCCCACCTGCCTGACTCTGAGCCCACCTGCCTGACCACTCTGCCTGTCCTGACTCTGAGCCCACCTGCCTGACACTGAGCCTGTCCTGACTCTGAGCCCGCCTGCCTGACCACTCTGCCTGTCCTGACTATGAGCCCACCTGCCTGACCACTCTACCTGTCCTGACTCTGAGCCCACCTGCCTGACTCTGAGCCCACCTGCCTGACCACTCTGCCTGTCCTGACTCTGAGCCCACCTGCCTGACCCTGAGCCTGTCCTGACTCTGAGCCCGCCTGCCTGACCACTCTGCCTGTCCTGACTCTGAGCCCACCTGCCTGACCACTCTACCTGTCCTGACTCTGAGCCCACCTGCCTGACTCTGAGCCCACCTGCCTGACCACTCTGCATGTCCTGACTCTGAGCCCACCTGCCTGACCCTGAGCCTGTCCTGACTCTGAGCCCGCCTGCCTGACCACTCTGCCTGTCCTGACTCTGAGCCCACCTGCCTGACCACTCTGCCTGTCCTGACTCAGAGCCCACCTGCCTGACTCTGAGCCCACCTGCCTGACCACTCTGCCTGTCCTGACTCTGAGCCCACCCTGAGCCTGTCCTGACTCTGAGCCCGCCTGCCTGACCACTCTGCCTGTCCTGACTCTGAGCCCACCTGCCTGACCACTCTGCCTGTCCTGACTCTGAGCCCACCTGCCTGACCACTCTGCCTGTCCTGACTCTGAGCCCACCTGCCTGACCACTCTGCCTGTCCTGACTCTGAGCCCACCTGCCTGACCACTCTGCCTGTCCTGACTCTGAGCCCACCTGCCTGTCCTGACTCTGAGCCCACCTGCCTGACCACTCTGCCTGTCCTGACTCTGAGCCCACCTGCCTGACCCTGAGCCTGCTTGCTGATCTGTACCTCTGCCCTCCTCTGGATTACAGATCTCTGCCTACCCTGAGGATGCCTGCTGTCCTGACTCTGAGCCCACCTGCCTGACCCTGAGCCTGCTTGCTGATCTGTACCTCTGCCCTCCTCTGGATTACAGATATCTGCCTACCCTGAGGATGCCTGCTGTCCTGTACCTTTGCCCCCTGACTCTGGACTATCGACCCCTGCCTGCCTTGACCTGTCTTTGCCTGAACCCTGTTGTCTGCATTTGGGTCTTACCTTGGTTCTAATAAGACTGACCATCACACCTTAACTGATATTAGTGCCTGTCCCCAGATGGACAGTTCGACTACAGTAAAGTACATTTACAGGTGATCACATCATTGTCCTGCTTTGAGACACATTTTTACTGCCTGCTTCCAGCTGGATGTTATTTTCTAGCTGCACAAATTGTAATATATCTTACAATTTCGAAACATACCTGTGCTCCAGAACAGGATCACCAATATCACTGCAGGTATCATATCTTTCTCTAACTGGGGCTCCACTGAGCGAAACACGTCTACTGTCATGAAGAGAGGACTGAAGAGTGAGAAATACTGCTAGGCTATATGATTTCTAGCTCATTACTTCCTTACTTCAATTATGTGGCAAACTGTTAAGCAAATCAGAAGGAAACACTGACATCAGAAAAACTCCACAGGAAACTGCTGACAGAGCAGCAGTTACACATAGTGTCCTATAATATCTTACCTAATTGTCAGTGACTGACTTGGGAAAGTCACCTCTAACTTTCTGTGTTGTAGAAGCTAGAGGTCTGTTACCCAAGTCAACTCAACAGGTGTGGTGGTAAATGAGACATGCTATACTGTTTTTTTACTTAGAGAATTGTCTGTTAAATGCTAGTGTTTTTCCACTGATACAAACTTGTCTTGTGTGACTTAGTGTTAAGTCTGGGCGTACAGCAAAGAGCTGTTTGGGTGTGACCACAGTGTGTGACACATCCTGTTTTTCACAATCTGCAGGGACTCCACTGTGTGGAAATCTGTTAGAAATCATCAATGACATCATATCAACTCACAAGTATCACAGTAGGATAGAAATTAACACTTGGTAGACTATATAACTTCTACATCCATGGTGGTGATATTAACACTTGGTAGACTATATAACTTCTACATCCATGGTGGTGACATTAACACTTGGTAGACTATATAACTTCTACATCCATGGTGGTGACATTAACACTTGGTAGACTATATAACTTCTACATCCATGGTGGTGACATTAACACTTGGTAGACTATATAACTTCTACATTCATGGTGGTGACATTAACACTTGGTAGACTATATAACTTCTACATTCATGGTGGTGATATTAACACTTGGTAGACTATATAACTTCTACATTCATGGTGGTGACATTAACACTTAGTAGACTATATAACTTAAACATGTAGTGACATTAACACTTGGTAGACTATATAACTTAAACATGTAGTGACATTAACACTTGGTAGACTATATAACTTCTACATTCATGGTGGTGACATTAACACTTGGTAGACTATATAACTTCTACATTCATGGTGGTGACATTAACACTTGGTAGACTATATAACTTCTACATTCATGGTGGTGACATTAACACTTGGTAGACTATATAACTTAAACATGTAGTGACATTAACACTTGGTAGACTATATAACTTAAACATTCATGGTGGTGACATTAACACTTGGTAGACTATATAACTTCTACATCCATGGTGGTGACATTAACACTTGGTAGACTATATAACTTCTACATCCATGGTGGTGATATTAACACTTGGTAGACTATATAACTTCTACATCCATGGTGGTGATATTAACACTTGGTAGACTATATAACTTCTACATCCATGGTGGTGATATTAACACTTGGTAGACTATATAACTTCTACATCCATGGTGGTGATATTAACACTTGGTAGGCTATATAACTTCTACATCCATGGTGGTGATATTAACAGTTGGTAGACTATATAACTTCTACATTCATGGTGGTGATGTCGGGGCAGGTTCCTTGTTCCTTGTCAATCATTTACTTATTGGTGAAATCAGCAACCAGACAATATCTTTAAGTAAATCAATCATTCATTTATTAATGTGGTTGCAGACAGAAGTTGACAACGGGAACACAGCATGTATGTTTCAGAGTAAGTTCTGCAACCCACCTAAGGGCACAGCTGATTATATACATGTGGTCACTACCTGGTGGTATAATCACCTACGTCAATGTATGTGTGTATCAATAAGCTGAGGTTACCTTATAAAGTAACCTGGTACAGTAGCTTCTGTGAATTCATTAGCATTGTCCACTACCACACAATATCAACATGTCAAAACCAGACAGTGGTTACTTCTCTTTATCTAGTTTCAGTCTGACTCAGACCCAGCCTGCAAGCCCACTCTCACATCAGCCAGGGCCTAACCACAAAGACTAATATAGACTCAGACCCAGCCTGCAAGCCCACTCTCACATCAGCCAGGGCCTAACCACAAAGACTAATATAGACTCAGACCCAGCCTGCAAGCCCACTCTCACATCAGCCAGGGCCTAACCACAAAGACTAATATAGATGCTTGTACAACGTATAGTGGCAGAGTTTAGACACATAGAAACAGTATCTATTATAAGGCCTGCAGCAAAACATATGAATCTTCAAGTCCCCTTAATCACTAATGGGGAGGGTCTTTGGGACCCACCCTCTACAATGACATTAACACTTGGTAGACTATAGAACTTAAATATATTGGTTGTTCCTGTTGGGTAGCAACTTCACCAGCTTGTTGTTGTTGTTGTTGTTCTGAAGCATCTTGTGTGATGTTGGTCTTGAGGGGAGAAGGTGAGAGAAGATGGATTCTATTCATATGCTGTCCAGCTTCTGAAGAACGTATGGTGCTAGAATGGAGAAGAGATCAGTAAACAACAGAACGTATGGTGCTAGAATGGAGAGGAGATCAGTAAACAACAGAACGTATGGTGCTAGAATGGAGAAGAGATCAGTAAACAACAGAACGTATGGTGCTAGAATGGAGAGGAGATCAGTAAACAACAGAACGTATGGTGCTAGAATGGAGAGGACATCAGTAAACAACAGAACGTATGGTGCTAGAATGGAGAGGAGATCAGTAAACAACAGAACGTATGGTGCTAGAATGGAGAGGAGATCAGTAAACAACAGAACGTATGGTGCTAGAATGGAGAGGTGAGGAGGTCAATAAACAATACATTTAGATTCTCTCCACAACTAGACAGTTACAGTACATTTGACCTTAAAGTAACATCCTAATTGTATATATACTTACCTATATAGACACACTTCCCAGGTTTGACAGAAAAAAACTTGCTACAAAGACTATTTTCCTGACTGTCTCTACTGATGGCCTCTAACAGCAGAATAAAATAAGTGGGATATTTAAACAGCACTGAAACAGAGCAGGTTGCTAGTTGACGATGTGTTGTAAATTGTTTCAATGCTCCCATCTACAGATCTTCTAATGTATTGTAATACCACATGTACCAATACAGTAGAATAGACAGTGACACTGTGTAATGATACAATGACCCTCCATCCAATGTTCTGCTGCTGTTGTGCAACATTGTGACGCCACTGACATGTTTACAGGTTGCCATGCCGACGAAAGAGAAGGTGTTTTCATTCTGTAACAAGGCCTTCACTTCAGTCTGGATGGCTGGTTGACTGCAGACAGGTTACACAGTATCAGTGGAGGTGTTAGGCTGTTTCTGCTCTCCTCCCAACTACTAATGGAATTGTCCTGCCAATGCAACGTATGAAAATGTATCCAGTCACTACTGTAAGTCTCTCTGGATAAGAGCGTCTGCTAAATGACTCACATGTTCAATGTAATGTTCAGTTTGACAATATCAATGGAATAGACCAAAGCAGAGGCATGTGTTTAGATATGAACAGATATCTCGATTGAGAATAATGTCAGTATTTAGCTACGTTATTAGCTGTTTTGCTCACCAAAGGTGGAACAAAGTGAAACTGTTGACGTCAAAGCCTCAGTTCCGGGAGAGTAGTGGGTGAAACCATTCACCTCGGGAAAAGGGGTGATATAAATAACGTTTCCTTTCATTATGTGTTACTGAATTCATTAAGATATTTGCTGCCATTGTAGTAAGGTTGGTAATACGAGAGGTCTTCGGACCTACCATTTTTGTATAATTTTCTTTGAAAGAACAACTAGTAGGTTTTGAGTGCTTCTCCCTATTTGGGAAGTTGGTCTGCCCGCTCCTCAGTCTGACAGATATTCTGAGAGCAGGTTCGAGTCCTCTTCCTCTGTACATAAAAACTGTTTCAAACTGTATAACACAATAGTGCTTTTGGAAAACTGGTTCATATATCCTAAAGTCAATAGCGAATGTGGCTCTGTAGATATTTATTTAGCCGTTCATGAATTGAAGACCTATTTCAGCCAGTTAACCAAGTTGTTGCTGTCTTAGCTAGCCGTGTTAATGACGAGCTAACGAGCACCGTTGGTCTCTGCACTACAATGTCACGCTAGTTATTACCAGCAGGTGATTTACTAGCAGGGGACTTATTGAAATATTAAGTGAATGTTTATTTTCTTACTACCTTAAAAGGTTTATATAAAAGGGTTGTACTTGTGCTCTGTATTTATGGATTAATATCACTTCACATTGAGGGTTTGTATCAATAACGTTACTGTTGTTCCTATCTAACAGATATCTTGTGTCCTACCTAACCATGTATCACTACTGTTGTTCCTATCTAACAGATATCTTGTGTCCTATCTAACCATGTGTCACTACTGTTGTTCCTATCTAACAGATATCTTGTGTCCTACCTAACCATGTGTCACTACTGTTGTTCCTATCTAACAGATATATTGTGTCCTACCTAACCATGTTGGTCTACTATTATCCTACTGAACAGTACAGCTTGGGTTGATCTACTATTATTCTACTGAACAGTACAGCTTGGGTTGGTCTACTATTATCCTACTGAACAGTACAGCTTGGGTTGGTCTACTATTATTCTACTGAACAGTACAGCTTGGGTTGGTCTACTATTATCCTACTGAACAGTACAGCTTGGGTTGGTCTACTATTATCCTACTGAACAGTACAGCTTGGGTTGGTCTACTATTATCCTACTGAACAGTACAGCTTGGGTTGGTCTACTATTATCCTACTGAACAGTACAGCTTGGGTTGGTCTACTATTATCCTACTGAACAGTACAGCTTGGGTTGGTCTACTATTATCCTACTGAACAGTACAGTTTGGGTTGGTCTGACTGTGAAAGACCAATATGGGATTCATCATTTAGGTCATTCAGAGTGTATCACTGTTTCTCGTGCTTTTCACAGAGGTTGCCTTTCCTTCTCTGGGCCGTTTGGAAAATGTTTTACTAAATTAGAGTACTGAATACCCACTTCTCCAGGCACCACTACACCACTGACCTACACAACAGCTTTCAACATACCAGTATTTAGTTTGGAAACATTCAAATCTGTCAAAATACTAGTATTTAGTTTGGAAACATTCAAATCTGTCAAAATACTAGTATTTAGTTTGGAAACATTCAAATCTGTCAAAATACTAGTATTTAGTTTGGAAACATTCAAATCTGTCAAAATACTAGTATTTAGTTTGGAAACATTCAAATCTGTCAAAATACTAGTATTTAGTTTGGAAACATTCAAATCTGTCAAAATACTAGTATTTAGTTTGGAAACATTCAAATCTGTCAAAATACTAGTATTTAGTTTGAAACATTCAAATCTGTCAAAATACTAGTATTTAGTTTGGAAACATTCAAATCTGTCAAAATACTAGTATTTAGTTTGGAAACATTCAAATCTGTCAAAATACTAGTATTTAGTTTGGAAACATTCAAATCTGTCAAAATACTAGTATTTAGTTTGGAAACATTCAAATCTGTCAAAATACTAGTATTTAGTTTGGAAACATTCAAATCTGTCAAAATACTAGTATTTAGTTTGGAAAACAAATTCAAAATCTGTCAAAATACTAGTATTTAGTTTGGAAAACATCAAAATACTAGTATTTAGTTTGGAAAATCTGTCAAAATACTAGTATTTAGTTTGGAAACATTCAAATCTGTCAAAATACAACATTCAAATCTGTCAAAATACTAGTATTTAGTTTGGAAACATTCAAATTCAAAATACTAGTATTTAGTTTGAAACATTCAAATCTGTCAAAATACTAGTATTTAGTTTGGAAACATTCAAATCTGTCAAAATACTAGTATTTAGTTTGGAAACATTCAAATCTGTCAAAATACTAGTATTTAGTTTGGAAACATTCAAAATCTGTCAAAATACTAGTATTTAGTTTGGAAACATTCAAATCTGTCAAAATACTAGTATTTAGTTTGGAAACATTCAAATCTGTCAAAATACTAGTATTTAGTTTGGAAACATTCAAATCTGTCAAAATACTAGTATTTAGTTTGGAAACATTCAAATCTGTCAAAATACTAGTATTTAGTTTGGAAACATTCAAATCTGTCAAAATACTAGTATTTAGTTTGGAAACATTCAAATCTGTCAAAATACTAGTATTTAGTTTGGAAACATTCAAATCTGTCAAAATACTAGTATTTAGTTTGAAACATTCAAATCTGTCAAAATACTAGTATTTAGTTTGGAAACATTCAAATCTGTCAAAATACTAGTATTTAGTTTGGAAACATTCAAATCTGTCAAAATACTAGTATTTAGTTTGGAAACATTCAAATCTGTCAAAATACTAGTATTTAGTTTGGAAACATTCAAATCTGTCAAAATACTAGTATTTAGTTTGGAAACATTCAAATCTGTCAAAATACTAGTATTTAGTTTGGAAACATTCAAATCTGTCAAAATACTAGTATTTAGTTTGAAACATTCAAATCTGTCAAAATACTAGTATTTAGTTTGGAAACATTCAAATCTGTCAAAATACTAGTATTTAGTTTGGAAACATTCAAATCTGTCAAAATACTAGTATTTAGTTTTGAAACATTCAAATCTGTCAAAATACTAGTATTTAGTTTGGAAACATTCAAATCTAGTATTTTAGTTTTGAAGCATTCAAATCTGTCAAAATACTAGTATTTAGTTTGGAAACATTCAAATCTGTCAAAATACTAGTATTTAGTTTGGAAA
>NC_088413.1:1637336-1640318 GCF_034236695.1 Oncorhynchus nerka | reverse complement strand
ATACAGTATGAATTAACTGAGATCAGTCTGCAGTGATTCCCTGATTGGACGATATTATACAAAAGTGAAATATCTAGATTGTCTGGGATTTTGAATTAACTGAGATCAGTCTGTGTGATTCCCCTCGTGGACAGACTACAACATACAGTATGAATGAACTGAGATCAGTCTGTGTGATTTACAACATATTAGACAGTCTGTGTGACTACAACATACAGTATGAATTAACTGAGATCAGTCTGTGTGATTCCCCTCTTGGACAGACTACAACATACAGTATGAATTAACTGAGAACAGTCTGTGTGATCTTACAGTATGATTAACTGTCATGCTGACAGACCCTCATGAAATGAACTGAGATCATCCTTAAGTGTGTGTGTGTGTGTGTGTGTGTGTGTGTCAGAACTCTGGTGTCTGTGTACTCCAGTACATGTGTAGTGTAGGAACTCCAGTACTGGTCTGGCATGTGTCCACCCAGTCTGTGTCCACTCCAGTACATGTGTAGTGTAGATGTGTGTCCACTCCAGTACATGTGTAGTGTAGGATGTGTCTGTCACCCCAGTACATGTGTAGTGTAGGATGTGTGTCCACTCCAGTACATGTGTAGTGTAGGATGTGTGTCCACCCCAGTACATGTGTAGTGTAGATGTGTGTCTGTGTACTCCAGTACATGTGTAGTGTAGGATGTGTGTCCACTCCAGTACATGTGTAGTGTAGGATGTGTGTCACTCCAGTACATGTGTAGTGTAGGATGTGTGTCCACTCCAGTACATGTGTAGTGTAGGATGTGTCTGTGTGCTCCAGTAAATGTGTAGTGTAGGATGTGTCCACTCCAGTACATGTGTAGTGTAGGATGTGTGTCCACTACAGTACATGTGTAGTGTAGGATGTGTGTCCACTCCAGTACATGTGTAGTGTAGGATGTGTGTCCACCCAGTACATGTGTAGTGTAGGATGTGTGTCCACTCCAGTACATGTGTAGTGTAGGATGTGTGTCACTCCAGTACATGTGTAGTGTAGGATGTGTGTCCACTCAACATGTGTAGTGTAGGATGTGTGTCCACTCCAGTACATGTGTAGTGTAGGATGTGTGTCCACTCCAGTACATGTGTAGTGTAGGATGTGTGTCACTCCAGTACATGTGTAGTGTAGGATGTGTGTTGATGCCTAAAGAGACTCTGTGTTTAACACACTTCAACCAGACGACTGTAGAAGCTTCTGTTTTATTGAAGAACAACCGTTGTCTCCATTGAACACAACATCATGGTGTTTTATGATTGACTGATAGAGGGGATCTTTCAGAGTGACACTGATGTCTGTTGGTTGGATGGTAGTTTGTTCAATGTCAGCTTGGTTGTCTATTGGTTATTTCTTGGTTGGTCAAACGTTGGTTGACTGAATGTTGGGTCTAGTTGGTTGGTCATTGGCTTGATGGCTGAATGTCAGGTTTGTTGAACATAGATCCTTGTTGATAGCCTGTTAGTTCTCATTAGGTTGTATTTTGGTTGGTTTTTGGTTTGTTAGACTGGTTCCTAGGAGGAGGAAGAGGAAGAGGAGGCTGAGCTGTGACAGTTTGACATCATTCTCCTGTTACCTGCGGAGAGAGAGAGAGACAGAGAGACAGAGAGAGAGACAGAGAGACAGAGAGACAGATGTATGAGAGATTTGCTGTACAAACCATCCTCAGACACACTGTTCCCTATTTGGTGTACTACTTTGACCAAGTCTCTGGCCAAAGTAGTGAACAATGTAGGGAATAATGGCCAAAGTAGTGCACAATGTAGGGAATACTGGCCAAAGTAATGCACAATGTAGGGAACACTGGCCAAAGTAGTGCACAATGTAGGGAATACTGGCCAAAGTAGTGTACAATGTAG
The DNA here is from genome assembly GCF_034236695.1 of Oncorhynchus nerka. NCBI lineage: Eukaryota > Metazoa > Chordata > Actinopteri > Salmoniformes > Salmonidae > Oncorhynchus > Oncorhynchus nerka. The sequence continues at coordinate 1,638,441 of NC_088413.1, read as the reverse complement.
TGAATACTGGCCAAAGTAGTGAACAATGTAGGGAATACTGGCCAAAGTAGTGAACAATGTAGGGAATACTGGCCAAAGTAGTGAACAATGTAGGGAATACTGGCCAAAGTAGTGAACAATGTAGGGAATACTGGCAATAAAGTAGTGTACAATGTAGGGAATACTGGCCAAAGTAGTGAACAATGTAGGGAATACTGGCCAAAGTAGTGAACAATGTAGGGAATACTGGCCAAAGTAGTGAACAATGTAGGGAATACTGGCCAAAGTCGTGAACAATGTAGGGAATACTGGCCAAAGTAGTGAACAATGTAGGGAATACTGGCCAAAGTGGTGAACAATGTAGGGAACAGGCATCAATTTGGGACGCACACCCAGCTAAAGTACATGTATCACAGTGTAGTAGGGTTTCTCACAGTATCTACCTCTGGTACCAAACATCTACATGTATCAGTTAGTGTAGTAGGGTTTCTCACAGTATCTACCTCTGGTACCAAACATCTACATGTATCAGTTAGTGTAGTAGGGTTTCTCACAGTATCTACCTCTGGTACCAAACATCTACATGTAACAGTTAGTGTAGTAGGTTTTCTCACAGTATCTACCTCTGGTACCAAACATCTACATGTATCAGTTAGTGTAGTAGGGTTTCTCACAGTATCTACCTCTGGTACCAAACATCTACATCTATCAGTTAGTGTAGTAGGGTTTCTCACAGTATCTACCTCTGGTACCAAACATCTACATGTATCAGTTAGTGTAGTAGGGTTTCTCACAGTATCTACCTCTGGTACCAAACATCTACATGTATCAGTTAGTGTAGTAGGGTTTCTCACAGTATCTACCTCTGGTACCAAACATCTACATGTATCAGTTAGTGTAGTAGGGTTTCTCACAGTATCACCTCTGGTACCAAACATCTACATGTAACAGTTAGTGTAGTAGGTTTTCTCACAGTATCTACCTCTGGTACCAAACATCTACATGTATCAGTTAGTGTAGTAGGGTTTCTCACAGTATCTACCTCTGGTACCAAACATCTACATGTAACAGTTAGTGTAGTAGGGTTTCTCATCATGATGAGACACAAAGCACAGAAAACATCTTA
>NC_088413.1:1594836-1632336 GCF_034236695.1 Oncorhynchus nerka | reverse complement strand
GCATGTCCAAAATCTTACGGACCCTGTAGATAGGTGCGCCCTCGAAGAAAGGGCTTAACACAGGAGACATGGAAGACCGGGTGGACGCGACGAAGATGTCGCGGAAGAAGAAGTCGCACTGCGACAGGATTAATGACCTGAGAAATACGGAACGGACCAATGAACCGCGGGGTCAACTTGCGAGAAGCTGTCTTAAGGGGAAGGTTTTGAGTGGAGAGCCATACTCTCTGACCGCGACAATATCTAGGACTCTTAGTCCTACGCTTATTAGCGGCTCTCACAGTCTGCGCCCTATAACGGCAAAGTGCAGACCTGACCCTCTTCCAGGTGCGCTCACAACGTTGGACAAAAGCCTGAGCGGAGGGGACGCTGGACTCGGCGAGCTGGGACGAGAACAGAGGAGGCTGGTACCCGAGGCTACTCTGAAAAGGAGATATCCCGGTCGCAGACGAAGGAGAGCGAGTTGTGAGCGTATTCTGCCCAGGGGAGCTGTTCTGCCCAAGACGCAGGGTTACGAAAAGAAAGACTGCGTAGATCGACCAATAGTCTGATTGGCCCGTTCTGCTTGACCGTTAGACTGGGGGTGAAAACCGGAAGAGAGACTGACGGAAGCCCCAATCAAACGGCAAAACTCCCTCAAAATTGAGACGTGAATTGCGGACCCCTGTCCAAACGGCGTCTGACGGAAGGCCATGAATTCTGAAAACATTCTCAATGATGATTTGTGCCGTCTCTTTAGCAGAAGGAAGCTTAGCGAGGGGAATAAAATGAGCCGCCTTAGAGAACCTATCGACAACCGTTAGAATAACAGTCTTCCCGCTGACGAAGGCAGTCCGGTAATAAAATCTAAGGCGATGTGAGACCACGGTCGAGAGGGAATGAAGCGGTCTGAGACGACCGGCAGGAGAGAGTTACCGGACTTAGTCTGCGCGCAGTCCGAACAAGCAGCCACGAAACGACGCGTGTCACGCTCCTGAGTGGGCCACCAAAACGCTGGCGAATAGAAGCAAGCGTACCCCGAACGCCCGGGGTGGCCGGCTAACTTGGCAGAGTGAGCCCACTGAAGAACGGCCAGACGAGTAGGAACGGGAACGAAAAGAAGGTTCCTAGGACAAGCGCGCGGCAGTGTGGTGAGTGCTTGCTTTACCTGCCTCTCAATTCCCCAGACAGTCAACCCGACAACACGCCCCTCAGGAGAATCCCTCGGGGTCGGTGGAGGCTACTGAAGAACTGAAGAGACGGGATAAAGCATCAGGCTTGGTGTTCTTAGAGCCCGGACGATAAGAAATAACGAACTCGAAACGAGCGAAAAACAGCGCCCAACGAGCCTGACGCGCATTAAGTCGTTTGGCAGAACGGATGTACTCAAGGTTCCTATGGTCAGTCCAAGCGACAAAAGGAACGGTCGCCCCCTCAACCACTGTCGCCATTCGCCTAGGGCTAAGCGGATGGCGAGCAGTTCACGGTTTCCCACATCATAGTTACGTTCCGACGGCGACAGACGGTGAGAAAAATACGCGCAAGGGTGGACCTTGTCGTCAGAATGGGAGCGCTGGGAAAGAATGGCTCCCACGCCCACCTCTGACGCGTCAACCTCGACAATGAACTGTCTAGAGCGTCAGGTGTAACAAGGATAGGTGCGGATGTAAAACGCTTCTTGAGGAGATCAAAAGCTCCCTGGGCAGAAACGGACCACTTAAAGCACGTCTTGACAGAAGTAAGGGCTGTGAGAGGAGCTGCCACCTGACCGAAATTACGGATGAAACGACGATAGAAATTTGCGAAGCCGAGAAAGCGCTGCAGCTCGACACGTGACTTAGGGACGGGCCAATCGCTGACAGCTTGGACCTTAGCGGGATCCATCTTAATGCCTTCAGCGGAAATAACAGAACCGAGAAATGTGACGGAGGAGGCATGAAAAGAGCACTTCTCAGCCTTCACATAAAGACAATTCTCTAAAGGCGCTGGAGGACACGTCAAACGTGCTGAACATGAATCTGGGTGACGGTGAAAAAATCAGGATATCGTCAAGGTAAACGAAAACAAAGATGTTCAGCATGTCTCTCAGTACATCATTCACTAATGCCTGAAAGACAGCTGGAGCGTTAGCGAGGCCGAGCGGCAGAACCCGGTATTCAAAGTGCCCTAACGGAGTGTTAAACGCCGTTTTCCACTCGTCCCCCTCCCTGATGCGCACGAGATGGTAAGCGTTACGAAGGTCCAACTTAGTGAAAAACCTGGCTCCCTGCAGGATCTCGAAGGCTGAAGACATAAGGGGAAGCGGATAACGATTCTTAACCGTTATGTCATTCAGCCCTCGATAATCACGCAGGGGCGCAGGGTCCCGTCCTTTTTCTTAACAAAAAAAAACCCCGCTCCGGCGGGAGAGGAGGAGGGACTACGGTACCGGCGTCGAGAGCTACAGACAAATAATCTTGAGAGCATTACGTTCGGGAGCCGACAGAGTATAGTCTACCCCGGGGGAGTGGTTCCCGGAAGGAGATCAATACTACAATCATACGACCGGTGCGGAGGAAGGAAGGTGGCCCTGGACCGACTGAACACCGTGCGCAGATCGTGATATTCCTCCGGCACCCTGTCAAATCACCAGGCTCCTCCTGTGAAGAAGAGACAGAGGAAACAGGAGGGATAGCAGACATTAAACACTTCACATGACAAGAGGCGTTCCAGGAGAGGATAGAATTACTAGACCAAGTAATAGAAGGATTATGACACACTAGCCAGGGATGGCCCAAAACAACAGGTGTAAAGGTGAACAAAAATTAAAAAAGAAATGGTTTCGCTATGATTACCAGAGACAGTGAGGGTTAAAGGTAGCGTTTCACGCTGAATCCTGGGGAGAGGACTACCATCCAAGGCGAACAAGGCCGTGGGCTCCCCTAACTGTCTGAGAGGAATGTCATGTTCCCGAGCCCAGGCTTCGTCCATAAAACAGCCCTCCGCCCCAGAGTCTATCAAGGCACTGCAGGAAGCTGCCGAACCGGTCCAGCGTAGATGGACCGACAAGGTAGTACAGGATCTTGAAGGAGAGACCTGAGTAGTAGCGCTCACCAGTAGCCCTCCGCTTACTGATGAGCTCTGGCTTTTACTGGACATGAAATGACAAAATGACCAGCGGAACCGCAATAGAGACAGAGGCGGTTGGTGATTCTCCGTTCCCTCTCCTTAGTCGAGATGCGAATACCCCCCAGCTGCATAGGCTCAGCACCTGAGCCAGTGGAGGAAGATGGTAGTGATGCGGAGAGGGGGGCAACGGATAACGCGAGCTCCCTTCCACGAGCTCGGGGACGAAGATCAACCCGTCGTTCTATGCGAATAGCGAGTTCAATCAAGGAATCCACGCTGGAAGGAACCTCCCGGGAGAGAATCTCATCCTTTACCTCCGCGCGGAGACCCTCCAGAAAACGAGCGAGCAAAGCCGGCTCGTTCCAGTCACTGGTGGCAGCAAGAGTGCGAAACTCTATAGAGTAATCAGTTATGGATCGATTACCTTGACATAGGGAAGACAGGGCCCTGGAAGCTTCTTCCCCAAAAACAGAACGATGGCTGACTAAATACTTTTTTGCCACACTGTACACTAAATACATGTAATATAGCCTATATAGTCTGACCCTAACATAACATTCTAACCACTAGGCTACCCTGCTGCCCCAATAATACACTAAATACATGTAATATAGCCTATACAGTCTGATCCTTACAAAACATTCTAACCACTAGGCTACCCTGCTGCCCCAATAATACACTAAATACATGTAATATAGCCAATACAGTCTGATCCGTACAAAACATTCTAACCACCACCCTGCTGCCCCAATACTACACTAAATACATGTAATATAGCCTATACAGTCTGATCCTTAGATAACATTCTAACCACTACCCTGCCGTCCCAATATTGTGAGAGGTGATATTCTCCTGGACCAGACAGCATCTCAGGTGATATTCTCCTGGACCAGACAGCATCACAGTAGATATTCTCCTGGACCAGACAGCATCTCAGGTTATATTCTCCTGGACCAGACAGCATCTCAGGTTATATTCTCCTGGACCAGACAGCATCTCAGGTTATATTCTCCTGGACCAGACAGCATCACAGGTGATATTCTCCTGGACCAGACAGCATCACAGGTGGTATTCTCCTGGACCACACAGCATCACAGGTGATATTCTCCTGGACCAGACAGCATCACAGGTGATATTCTCCTGGACCAGACAGCATCTCAGGTGATATTCTCCTGGACCAGACAGCATCACAGGTGGTATTCTCCTGGACCAGACAGCATCACAGGTGAGCAGCATGGATCTTTATGTCAATGCCATGGAGATGGTCTCTCTGAGCTCCAGAGCTGAAGCTGGACCGGGAGAGGAGAGAGCAGCCCAGGGGACGGAGTAGGAGTAGAATGAAGCTGACCCTACATGCTGATCTTAGGTCAGTTTTGTGTTTTAAATCTATGGTCAGCAGTGGACTGGTGTTTAAAATGTGGTGACAAACCTGAAGTGGTTCTAATTTTAATAACAAGTTCAGAATTAGTATATCTTTCTGGAACCTTGGAAGAAATCTAAAAGGAGTGACTGCAACCACCATTATTCATTTAGTTTGGTTTTTACCACCAGAGTAACATGGGGTTTTGGGTAACATGGGGTTTTGGTAACATGGCGTTTGGGGTAACATGGGGTTTGGTAACATGGGGTTTTGGTAACATGGGGTTTTGGGTAACATGGGGTTTTGGTAACATGGGATTTTGGTAACATGGGGTTTGGGTAACATGGGGTTTTGGTAACATGGGGTTTTGGGTAACATGGGGTTATGGTAACATGGGGTTTTGGGTAACATGGGGTTTTGGGTAACATGGGGTTTTGGTAACATGGGGTTTTGGTAACATGGGGTTTGGGGTAACATGGGGTTTGGTAACATGGAGTTTGGTAACATGGGCTTCTGGGTAACATGGGGTTTTGGATAACATGGGGTTTGGGTTAACATGGGGTTTGGGTAACATGGGGTTTGGGTAACATGGGGTTTTGGGTAACATGGGGTTTTGGGTAACATGGGGTTTGGGGTAACATGGGGTTTGGGTAACATGGGGTTTGGGGTAACATGGGGTTTGGGTAACATGGGGTTTTGGTAACATGGGGTTGGGGTAACATGGGGTTTGGGTAACATGGGGTTTTGGTAACATGGGGTTGGGTAACATGGGGTTTTGGTAACATTGGGTTTTGGGTAACATGGGGTTTTGGTAACATGGGGTTGGGGTAACATGGGGTTTTGGGTAACATGGGTTTTGGGTAACATGGTGTTTTGGGTAACATGGGGTTGGGTAACATGGTGTTTTGGGTAACATGGGGGTAACATGGGGTTAAGGTAACATGGGGTTTCTAGTAACATGGGGTTTTGGTAACATGGGGTTTTAGTAACATGGTGTTTTAGTAACATGGTGTTTTGGGTAACATGGTGGTTTGGGTAACATGGGGTTCGGTAACATGGGGTTTGGTAACATAGGGTTTGGGTAACATGGGGTTTTTGGTAACATGGGGTTTGGGTAACATTGTGTTTTGGAAACATAGGGTTTGGGTAACATGGGATTTTTGTCACATGGGGTTTGGGGTAACATGTGGTATTGAGGTAACATGGGTTTTGGGGTAACATGGGATTTCAGTAACATGGTGTTTTGGTAACATGGGGGTAACATGGGGTTTTGGGTAACATGGGGTTTGGGTAACATGGTGTTTGGGGTAACATGGGGTTTTGGGTAACATGGGGTTTTGCATAACATGGGGTTTTGGGTAACATGGGGTTTGGGTAACGTGGTGTTTTGGGTAACATGGGGTTTTGGGTAACATGGGGTTTGGGTAACATGGGGTTTGGGTAACATGGGGTTTGGGTAACATGGGGTTTTGGGTAACATGGTGGTTTGGGTAACATGGGGTTCGGTAACATAGGGTTTGGGTAACATGGGGTTTGGTAACATAGGTTTTGGTAACATAGGGTTTGGGTAACATGGGGTTTGGGTAACATGGGGTTTGGGTAACATTGGGTTTTGGAAACATAGGGTTTGGGTAACATGGGGTTTTTGTCACATGGGGTTTTGGTAACATGGGGTTTTAGTAACATGGTGTTTTAGTAACATGGTGTTTTGGTAACATGGGGTTTTAGTAACATGGGGTTTTAGTAACATGGTGTTTTGGTAACATGGGGTTTTGGATAACATGGTGTTTTGGGTAACATGGGGTTTGGTTAACATGGGGTTTTAGTAACATGGTGTTTTAGTAACATGGTGTTTTGGTAACATGGTGTTTTGGTAACATGGGGTTTTGGATAACATGGTGTTTTGGGTAACATGGGGTTTGGTTAACATGGTGTTTTGGGTAACATGGGGTTTTGGTAACATGGGGTTTTGGATAACATGAGGTTTTGGATAACATGAGGTTTGGGAAATATGGGGTTTGGGGTAACATGGGGTTTGGAGTAACATGGGGTTTGGGGTAACATGGGGTTTTGGTAACATGGGGTTTTTGGTAACATGGGGTTTGGGGTAACATGGGGTTTGGGGTAACATGGGGTTTTGGGTAACATGGGGTTTGGGTAACATGGGGTTTGGGTAACATGGGAATTAGGTAACATGGGATTTTGGTCACAATCGGTTTTTAATTATTTTAAGAGAGTAGCTCAATTACGTCTGTTTCATGTTCAAGTATTGCTTCTTATCTTTATTTCTTTTCTCTTATTTAGTGTCTCTTAGATTCTTTATCTTATTTAGTGTCTCTTAGATTCTTTATCTTATTTAGTGTCTCTTAGATTCTTTATCTTATTTAGTGTCTCTTAGATTCTTTATCTTATTTAGTGTCTCTTAGATTCTTTCTCTTATTTAGTGTCTCTTAGATTCATTATCTTATTTAGTGTCTCTTAGATTCTTTATCTTATTTAGTGTCTCTTAGATTCTTTATCTTATTTAGTGTCTCTTAGATTCTTTATCTTATTTAGTGTCTCTTAGATTCTTTATCTTATTTAGTGTCTCTTAGATTCTTTATCTTGAAGTGTTTCCATTATTAGTCCAGGTATTATTATAATCATCTGTTCATTCTTTGTATTTTGAAACATTTTTTAATAAAGGGGTTTGTTGTTGTTTACCTCTCATGATGTTATTGATTATAAATGTTATGATATTGATTATGATGTAGATTAGTGTTATGTTGTTAGTAGTATAGAGATAATGATGTTATTGATTATAAATGTTATGATATTGATTATGATGTAGATTAGTGTTATGTTGTTAGTAGTATAGAGATAATGATGTTATTGATTATAAATGTTATGATATTGATTATGATGTAGATTAGTGTTATGTTGTTAGTAGTATAGAGATAATGATGTTATTGATTATAAATGTTATGATATTGATTATTGATTATGATGTAAATTATTGTCATGATGTTGCTCTCTAAACTGCCATGTAATCAACTGAATGCTTTTAATAAAATTACAGGCTGTCAATCTTGTGTGATTTAATTATTAGACAGACTACAACATACAGTATGAATTAACTGAGATCAGTCTGTGTGATTCCCCTCTTGGACAGACTACAACATACAGTATGAATTAACTGAGATCAGTCTGTGTGATCCCCCTCTTGGACAGACTACAACATACAGTATGAATTAACTGGTCATACATTTGGCAGGACGTTAGGAAGTGCATCTCAGTTTCCACCTCATTTTGTGGGCTGTGTGCACATAGCCTGTCTTCTCTGGAGAGCCAGGTACTGACCTGTATATAGTCCTGCTATTGTTATTTTACTGTTGCTCTTTAATTACTTTTTACTCTTTAATTACTTGTTACAGGCCAACCCAAGCTGTACTGTTCAGTAGGATAATAGTAGACCAACCCAAGCTGTACTGTTCAGTAGGATAATAGTAGACCAACCCAAGCTGTACTGTTCAGTAGGATAATAGTAGACCAACCCAAGCTGTACTGTTCAGTAGGATAATAGTAGACCAACCCAAGCTGTACTGTTCAGTAGGATAATAGTAGACCAACCCAAGCTGTACTGTTCAGTAGGATAATAGTAGACCAACCCAAGCTGTACTGTTCAGTAGGATAATAGTAGACCAACCCAAGCTGTACTGTTCAGTAGGATAATAGACCAACCCAAGCTGTACTGGTCAGTAGGATAATAGTAGACCAACCCAAGCTGTACTGTTCAGTAGGATAATAGTAGACCAACCCAAGCTGTACTGTTCAGTAGGATAATAGTAGACCAACCCAAGCTGTACTGTTCAGTAGGATAATAGTAGACCAACCCAAGCTGTACTGTTCAGTAGGATAATAGTAGACCAACCCAAGCTGTACTGTTCAGTAGGATAATAGTAGACCAACCCAAGCTGTACTGTTCAGTAGGATAATAGTAGACCAACCCAAGCTGTACTGTTCAGTAGGATAATAGTAGACCAACCCAAGCTGTACTGTTCAGTAGGATAATAGTAGACCCACCCAAGCTGTACTGTTCAGTAGGATAATAGTAATACTATTATTGAAACAGAGAAACTGACGAAGAAACAGGTTTCAGAATTGATCTCATTTATATTTCAGGTTTTCATTCTCAAAGTCAGACTTTTTTAAACAGAAAAACAATACAATTGTTCTATAACTTAAATAAAAAATAGAAATAGGATAGGAGTTTATAACAATGCTTAAACCACATCAGGAGACCACGTTTGAGTTTTGGGAAAAATCTAAGAAATGTAGATTTGAGAGTAGTTCCCCTTCAATTCAAGTGTGAACCTGTAGTACAGGCACCTAGCACTATTGTTGGATTAGCAGTGTTTATATAGTACAGACACCTAGCACTATTGTTTTATTAGCAGTGTTTATATAGTACAGACACCTACACTATTGTTGTATTAACAGTGTTTATATAGTACAGACACCTAGCACTATTGTTGGATTAGCAGTGGTTATATAGTAGACACCTAGCACTATTGTTGTATTAGCAGTGTTTATATAGTACAGACACCTAGCACTATTGTTGTATTAGCAGTGTTTATATAGTACAGACACCTAGCACTATTGTTGTATTAGCAGTGTTTATATAGTACAGACACCTAGCACTATTGTTGGATTAACAGTGTTTATATAGTACAGACACTTAGCACTATTGTTGGATTAACAGTGTTTATATAGTACAGACACCTAGCACTATTGTTGGATTAACAGTGTTTATATAGTACAGACACTTAGCACTATTGTTGGATTAGCAGTGTTTATATAGTACAGACACCTAGTACTATTGTTGGATTAGCAGTGGTTATATAGTACAGACACCTAGCACTATTGTTGGATTAGCAGTGGTTATATAGTACAGACACCTAGCACTATTGTTGTATTAGCAGTGTTTCTATAGTACAGACACCTAGCACTATTGTTGTATTAGCAGTGTTTCTATAGTACAGACACCTAGCACTATTGTTGGATTAGCAGTGTTTATATAGTACAGACACTTAGCACTATTTTTGGATTAGCAGTGTTTATATAGTACAGACAGCTAGCACTATTGTTGTATTAGCAGTGTTTATAGCACTATTGTAACACAAAATATCTGTTAGATAGGAACAACAGTAGTGACACATGGTTAGGTAGGACACAAGATATCTGTTAGATAGGAGCAACAGTAGTGATACATGGTTAGGTAGGATACAAGATATCTGTTAGATAGGAGCAACAGTAGTGATACATGGTTAGGTAGGACACAAGATATCTGTTAGATAGGAGCAACAGTAGTGATACATGGTTAGGTAGGATACAAGATATCTGTTAGATAGGAACAACAGTAGTGACACATAGTTAGGTAGGACACAAGATATCTGTTATAGGAGCAACAGTAGTGATACATGGTTAGGTAGGACACAAGATATCTGTTAGATAGGAACAACAGTAGTGACACATGGTTAGGTAGGACACAAGATATCTGTTATAGGAGCAACAGTAGTGATACATGGTTAGGTAGGACACAAGATATCTGTTATAGGAGCAACAGTAGTGATACATGGTTAGGTAGGACACAAGATATCTGTTATAGGAGCAACAGTAGTGATACATGGTTAGGTAGGACACAAGATATCTGTTATAGGAGCAACAGTAGTGATACATGGTTAGGTAGGACACAAGACATCTGTTAGATAGGAACAACAGTAGTGATACATGGTTAGACAGGAACAACAGTAGTGATACATGGTTAGGTAGGACACAAGATATCTGTTAGATAGGAACAACAGTAGTGACACATGGTTAGGTAGGACACAAGATATCTGTTAGATAGGAACAACATTAGTGATACATGGTTAGGTAGGACACAAGATATCTGTTAGATAGGAACAACAGTAGTGATACATGGTTAGGTAGGACACAAGATATCTGTTAGATAGGAGCAACAGTAGTGATACATGGTTAGGTAGGACACAAGATATCTGTTAGATTGGAACAACAGTAACGTTATTGATACAAACCCTCAATGTGAAGTGATATTAATCCATAAATACAGAGCACAAGTACAACCCTTTTATATAAACCTTTTAAGGTAGTAAGAAAATAAACATTCACTTAATATTTCAATAAGTCCCCTGCTAGTAAATCACCTGCTGGTAATAACTAGCGTGACATTGTAGTGCAGAGACCAACGGTGCTCGTTAGCTCGTCATTAACACGGCTAGCTAAGACAGCAACAACTTGGTTAACTGGCTGAAATAGGTCTTCAATTCATGAACGGCTAAATACATATCTACAGAGCCACATTCGCTATTGACTTTAGGATATATGAACCAGTTTTCCAAAACCACTATTGTGTTATACAGTTTGAAACAGTTTTTATGTACAGAGGAAGAGGACTCGAACCTGCTCTCAGAATATCTGTCAGACTGAGGAGCGGGCAGACCAACTTCCCAAATAGGGGAGAAGCACTCAAAACCTACTAGTTGTTCTTTCAAAGAAAATTATACAAAAATGGTAGGTCCGAAGATCTCTCGTATTACCAACCTTACTACAATGGCAGCAAATATTTTAATGAATTCAGTAACACATAATGAAAGGAAACGTTATTTATATCACCCCTTTTCCTGAGGTGAATGGTTTCACCCACTACTCTCCCAGAACTGAGGCTTTGACGTCAACAGTTTCACTTTGTTCCACCTTTGGTGAGCAAAACAGCTAATAACGTAGCTAAATACTGACATTATCCTCAATCGAGATATCTGTTCATATCTAAATACATGGCTCTGCTTTGGTCTATTCCATTGATATTGTCAAACTGAACATTACATTGAACATGTGAGTCATTTATCAGACGCTCTTATCCAGAGAGACTTACAGTAGTGACTGGATACATTTTCATACGTTGCATTGGCAGGACAATTCCATTAGTAGTTGGGAGGAGAGCAGAAACAGCCTAACACCTCCACTGATACTGTGTAACCTGTCTGCAGTCAACCAGCCATCCAGACTGAAGTGAAGGCCTTGTTACAGAATGAAAACACCTTCTCTTTCGTCGGCATGGCAACCTGTAAACATGTCAGTGGCGTCACAATGTTGCACAACAGCAGCAGAACATTGGATGGAGGGTCATTGTATCATTACACAGTGTCACTGTCTATTCTACTGTATTGGTACATGTGGTATTACAATACATTAGAAGATCTGTGGATGGCAGCATTGAAACAATTTACAACACATCGTCAACTAGCAACCTACTCTGTTTCAGTGCTGTTTAAATATCCCACTTATTTTATTCTGCTGTTAGAGGCCATCAGTAGAGACAGTCAGGAAAATAGTCTTTGTAGCAAGTTTTTGTCTGTCAAACCTGGGAAGTGTGTCTATATAGGTAAGTACATATACAATTAGGATTTTACTTTAATGTCAAATGTACTGTAACTGTCTTGTTGTGGAGAGAATCTAAATATACTGTTTATTGACCTCCTCACCTCTTCATACTAGCACCATACGTTCTGTTGTTTACTGATCTCCTCTCCATTCTAGCACCATACGTTTTGTTGTTTACTGATCTCCTCTCCATTCTAGCACCATACGTTCTGTTGTTTACTGATCTCCTCTCCATTCTAGCACCATACGTTCTGTTGTTTACTGATCTCCTCTCCATTCTAGCACCATACGCTCTGTTGTTTACTGATCTCCTCTCCATTCTAGCACCATACGTTCTGTTGTTTACTGATCTCCTCTCCATTCTAGCACCATACGTTCTGTTGTTTACTGATCTCCTCTCCATTCTAGCACCATACGTTCTGTTGTTTACTGATCTCCCCTCCATTCTAGCACCATACGTTCTGTTGTTTACTGATCTCCTCTCCATTCTAGCACCATACGTTCTGTCGTTTACTGATCTCCTCTCCATTCTAGCACCATACGTTCTGTTGTTTACTGATCTCCTCTCCATTCTAGCACCATACGTTCTGTTGTTTACTGATCTCCTCTCCATTCTAGCACCATACGTTCTGTTGTTTACTGATCTCCTCTCCATTCTAGCACCATACGTTCTGTTGTTTACTGATCTCCTCTCCATTCTAGCACCATACGTTCTGTTGTTTACTGATCTCCTCTCCATTCTAGCACCATACGTTCTGTTGTTTACTGAGCTCCTCTCCATTCTAGCACCATACGTTCTGTTGTTTACTGAGCTCCTCTCCATTCTAGCACCATACATTCTGTTGTTTACTGATCTCCTCTCCATTCTAGCACCATACATTCTGTTGTTTACTGATCTCCTCTCCATTCTAGCACCATACGTTCTTCAGAAGCTGGACAGCATATGAATAGAATCCATCTTCTCTCACCTTCTCCCCTCAAGACCAACATCACACAAGATGCTTCAGAACAACAACAACAAGCTGGTGAAGTTGCTACCCAACAGGAACAACCAATATGTTTAATTGTAAAAGTTCTATATTCTACCAAGTGTTAATGTCACTGTAGAGGTTGGGTCCCAAAGACCCTCCCCATTAGTGATTAAGGGGACTTGAAGATTCATCTGTTTTGCTGCAGGCCTTATAATAGATACTGATTCTATGTGTCTAAAACTCTGCCACTATACGTTGTACAAGCATCTATATTAGTCTTTGTGGTTAGGCCCTGGCTGATGTGAGAGTGGGCTTGCAGGCTAGGTCTGAGTCTATATTAGTCTTTGTGGTTAGGCCCTGGCTGTTGTGAGAGTGGGCTTGCAGGCTGGGTCTGAGTCTATATTAGTCTTTGTGGTTAGGCCCTGGCTAATGTGAGAGTGGGCTTGCAGGCTGGGTCTGAGTCTATATTAGTCTTTCTGGTTAAGCCCTGGCTGATGTGAGAGTGGGCTTGCAGGCTGGGTCTGAGTCTATATTAGTCTTTGTGGTTAGGCCCTCGCTGTTGTGAGAGTGGCCTTGCAGGCTGGGTCTGAGTCAGACTGAAACTAGATAAAGAGAAGTAACCACTATACTATAGTCTACCAAGTGTTAATGTCACCACCATGGATGTAGAAGTTATATAGTCTACCAAGTGTTAATGTCACCACCATGAATGTAGAAGTTATATAGTCTACCAAGTGTTAATATCACCACCATGGATGTAGAAGTTATATAGTCTACCAAGTGTTAATGTCACCACCATGAATGTAGAAGTTATATAGTCTACCAAGTGTTAATGTCACCACCATGTATGTAGAAGTTATATAGTCTACCAAGTGTTAATGTCACTACATGTTTAAGTTATATAGTCTACCAAGTGTTAATGTCACTACATGTTTAAGTTATATATTCTACCAAGTGTTAATGTCACCACCATGGATGTAGAAGTTATATATTCTACCAAGTGTTAATTTCTATCCTACTGTGATACTTGTGAGTTGATGTGATGTCATTGATTATTTCTAACAGATTTCCACACAGTGGAGTCCCTGCAGATTGTGAAAAACAGGATGTGTCACACACTGTGGTCACACCCAAACAGCTCTTTGCTGTACGCCCAGACTTAACACTAAGTCACACAAGACAAGTTTGTATCAGTGGAAAAACACTAGCATTTAACAGACAATTCTCTAAGTAAAAAAACAGTATAGCATGTCTAATTTACCACCACACCTGTTGAGTTGACTTGGGTAACAGACCTCTAGCTTCTACAACACAGAAAGTTAGAGGTGACTTTCCCAAGTCAGTCACTGACAATTAGGTAAGATATTATAGGACACTATGTGTAACTGCTGCTCTGTCAGCAGTTTCCTGTGGAGTTTTTCTGATGTCAGTGTTTCCTTTAGGAAGGCGGGTTTAACTGATCTGATTTGCTTAACAGTTTGCCACATAATTGAAGTGAGGAAGTAATGAGTTAGAAATCATAAAGCCTAGCAGTATTTCTCACTCTTCAGTCCTCTCTTCATGACAGTAGACTTGTTTTGTCATTGGAGCCCCAGTTAGAGACAGATATGATACCTGCAGTGATATTGATGATCCTGTTCTGGAGCCCAGGTATGTTTCGAAATTGTAAGATATATTACAATTTGTGCGGCTAGTAAAAGAACATGCAACTGGAAGCAGACAGTAAAAATGTGTCTCAAAGCAGGACAATGATGTGATCACCTGTAAATGTACTTTACTGTAGTCTAACTGTCCATCTGAGGACAGGCACTAATGTCAGTTAAGGTGTGATGGTCAGTCTTATTAGAACCAAGGTAAGACCCAAATGCAGACAACAGGGTTCAGGCAAAGACAGGTCAAGGCAGAAAGGGTCGAAAGTCCAGAGTCAGGGGGCAAAGGTACAGGACAGCAGGCATCCTCAGGGTAGGCAGAGATATGTAATCCAGAGGAGGGCAGAGGCACAGGTCAGGCAGGTGGGCTCAGAGTCAGGACAGGCAGAGTGGTCAGGCAGGTGGGCTCAGAGTCAGGACAGGCAGAGTGGTCAGGCAGGTGGGCTCAGAGTCAGGCAGGTGGGCTCAGGGTCAGGACAGGCAGAGTGGTCAGGCAGGCGAGCTCAGAGTCAGGACAGGCAGAGTGGTCAGGCAGGTGGGCTCAGAGTCAGGGCAGGCAGAGTGGTCAGGCAGGCGGGCTCAGAGTCAGGGCAGGCAGAGTGGTCAGGCAGGCGGGCTCAGAGTCAGGGCAGGCAGAGTGGTCAGGCAGGTGGGCTCAGAGTCAGGACAGGCAAGTGGGCTCAGAGTCAGGACAGGCAGAGTGGTCAGGCAGGTGGGCTCAGAGTCAGGACAGGCAGAGTGGTCAGGCAGGCGGGCTCAAAGTCAGGACAGGCTCAGGGTCAGGCAGGTGGGCTCAGAGTCAGGACAGGCAGAGTGGTCAGGCAGGTGGGCTCAGAGTCAGGACAGACAGAGTGGTCAGGCAGGTGGGCTCAGAGTCAGGGTCAAGGGTCAAAACCAGGAGGACAAGAAAACAGAGACTGGGAAAAAGCATAAATACAGGCATAAATACACAGGGGATAATGGGGAAGATGGGCTTCACCTGGAAGGGGGTGGAGATAATCACAAAGACAGGTGAAACAGATCAGGGTGTGACACAATGTTCTCTCTAAGCTGCAGATAAATCAGCCAATAGCGAGAAGCACAAGATTGAACTTCACTAACTTTCTAGAGCAGCTGGTCACCAACCGGTTGATCACGAACTGGTCGATCTCCATGGTATTCCCAGTGGATCGACAAAGACTTCTGTAAAAACCCACGATAAAGCCTTGTGTTCCAATTTTTTGGGGGGTCTCGGGCTGTTGGCAGGAGGTGCACCTGATTCAGTTGCCCTGTACGCCGGGTTGATATGGTCTAGTCATAGTAACCAGGAGTGGTATGGGGTTGATATATCTGGTGTACCGTTGGATATTATGTATTATTGACCCCTATGGAGAATGTAGCTGTTTGACCTCTATGGAGAATGTAGCTGTTTGACCTCTATGGAGAATGTAGCTGTTTATCTGTATTATTGACCTCTATGGAGGATGTAGCTGTTTGACCTCTATGGAGAATGTAGCTGTTTATCAGTATTATTGACCCCTATGGAGAATGTAGCTGTTTATCAGTATTATTGACCTCTATGGAGAATGTAGCTGTTTATCAGTATTATTGACCTCTATGGAGAATGTAGCTGTTTATCAGTATTATTGACCCCTATGGAGAATGTAGCTGTTTATCAGTATTATTGACCCCTATGGAGAATGTAGCTGTTTATCAGTATTATTGACCTCTATGGAGAATGTAGCTGTTTATCAGTATTATTGACCCCTATGGAGAATGTAGCTGTTTAACTGTATTATTGACCTCTATGGAGAATGTAGCTGTTAATCTGTATTATTGACCTCTATGGAGAATGTAGCTGTTTGACCCCTATGGAGAATGTAGCTGTTTGACCTCTATGGTGAATGTAGCTGTTAATCTGTATTATTGACCTCTATGGAGAATGTAGCTGTTTGACCCCTATGGAGAATGTAGCTGTTTGACCTCTATGGAGAATGTAGCTGTTAATCTGTATTATTGACCTCTATGGAGAATGTAGCTGTTTGACCCCTATGGAGAATGTAGCTGTTTGACCCCTATGGAGAATGTAGCTGTTTATCAGTATTATTGACCCCTATGGAGAATGTAGCTGTTTGAACTCTATGGAGAATGTAGCTGTTTGACCTCTATGGAGAATGTAGCTGTTTGACCCCTATGGAGAATGTAGCTGTTTGACCTCTATGGAGAATGTAGCTGTTTGACCCCTATGGTGAATGTAGCTGTTAATCTGTATTATTGACCCCTATGGAGAATGTAGCTGTTTGACCTCTATGGAGAATGTAGCTGTTAATCTGTATTATTGACCTCCAGGGAGAATGTAGCTGTTTGACCCCTATGGTGAATGTAGCTGTTAATCTGTATTATTGACCTCTATGGAGAATGTAGCTGTTTGACCCCTATGGTGAATGTAGCTGTTAATCTGTATTATTGACCTCTATGGAGAATGTAGCTGTTTATCAGTATTATTGACCTCTATGGAGAATGTAGCTGTTTATCAGTATTATTGACCTCTATGGAGAATGTAGGTATTTATCAGTATTATTGACCCCTATGGAGAATGTAGCTGTTTGACCTCTATGGAGAATGTAGCTGTTTGACCTCTATGGAGAATGTAGCTGTTTGACCTCTATGGAGAATGTAGCTGTTTATCAGTATTATTGACCTCTATGGAGAATGTAGCTGTTTGACCTCTATGGAGAATGTAGCTGTTTATCAGTATTATTGACCCCTATGGAGAATGTAGCTGTTTGACCTCTATGGAGAATGTAGCTGTTTATCAGTATTATTGACCTCTATGGAGAATGTAGCTGTTTATCAGTATTATTGACCCCTATGGTGAATGTAGCTGTTTGACCCCTATGGAGAATGTAGCTGTTTGACCTCTATGGAGAATGTAGCTGTTTGACCTCTATGGAGAATGTAGCTGTTTGACCTCTATGGAGAATGTAGCTGTTTGACCTCTATGGAGAATGTAGCTGTTAATCTGTATTATTGACCTCTATGGAGAATGTAGCTGTTTGACCTCTATGGAGAATGTAGCTGTTTATCAGTATTATTGACCCCTATGGAGAATGTAGCTGTTTATCAGTATTATTGACCTCTATGGAGAATGTAGCTGTTTATCAGTATTATTGACCCCTATGGAGAATGTAGCTGTTTATCAGTATTATTGACCCCTATGGAGAATGTAGCTGTTTATCAGTATTATTGACCCCTATGGAGAATGTAGCTGTTTGACCTCTATGGAGAATGTAGCTGTTTATCAGTATTATTGACCTCTATGGAGAATGTAGCTGTTTATCAGTATTATTGACCCCTATGGAGAATGTAGCTGTTTATCAGTATTATTGACCCCTATGGAGAATGTAGCTGTTTATTAGTATTATTGACCTCTATGGAGAATGTAGCTGTTTATCAGTATTATTGACCTCTATGGAGAATGTAGCTGTTTGACCTCTATGGTGAATGTAGCTGTTTGACCTCTATGGAGAATGTAGCTGTTTGACCTCTATGGAGAATGTAGCTGTTTGACCTCTATGGAGAATGTAGCTGTTTATCTGTATTATTGACCCCTATGGTGAATGTAGCTGTTTGACCTCTATGGAGAATGTAGCTGTTTGACCTCTATGGAGAATGTAGCTGTTTATCAGTATTATTGACCCCTATGGAGAATGTAGCTGTTTATCAGTATTATTGACCCCTATGGAGAATGTAGCTGTTTATCAGTATTATTGACCTCTATGGAGAATGTAGCTGTTTAACCTCTATGGAGAATGTAGCTGTTTATCAGTATTATTGACCCCTATGGAGAATGTAGCTGTTTATCAGTATTATTGACCTCTATGGTGAATGTAGCTGTTTGACCTCTATGGAGAATGTAGCTGTTTGACCTCTATGGAGAATGTAGCTGTTTATCTGTATTATTGACCCCTATGGAGAATGTAGCTGTTTGACCTCTATGGAGAATGTAGCTGTTTGACCCCTATGGAGAATGTAGCTGTTTATCAGTATTATTGACCCCTATGGAGAATGTAGCTGTTTGACCCCTATGGAGAATGTAGCTGTTTGACCTCTATGGAGAATGTAGCTGTTTATCAGTATTATTGACCCCTATGGAGAATGTAGCTGTTTATCAGTATTATTGACCTCTATGGAGAATGTAGCTGTTTATCTGTATTATTGACCCCTATGGAGAATGTAGCTGTTTATCAGTATTATTGACCTCTATGGAGAATGTAGCTGTTTATCAGTATTATTGACCCCTATGGAGAATGTAGCTGTTTGACCTCTATGGAGAATGTAGCTGTTTGACCTCTATGGAGAATGTAGCTGTTTGACCTCTATGGAGAATGTAGCTGTTTGACCTCTATGGAGAATGTAGCTGTTGACCTCTATGGAGAATGTAGCTGTTTATCAGTATTATTGACCCCTATGGAGAATGTAGCTGTTTGACCTCTATGGAGAATGTAGCTGTTTGACCTCTATGGAGAATGTAGCTGTTTGACCTCTATGGAGAATGTAGCTGTTTGACCTCTATGGAGAATGTAGCTGTTTGACCTCTATGGAGAATGTAGCTGTTTGACCTCTATGGAGAATGTAGCTGTTTATCAGTATTATTGACCTCTATGGAGAATGTAGCTGTTTATCAGTATTATTGACCCCTATGGAGAATGTAGCTGTTTATCAGTATTATTGACCCCTATGGAGAATGTAGCTGTTTATCAGTATTATTGACCCCTATGGAGAATGTAGCTGTTTATCTGTATTGCTCGCCATGGAAACCCATTTCATGAAGCTCCTGACGAACAGTTATTGTGCTGGCGTTGCTTCCAGAGGCAGTTTGGAACTCGTTAGTTAGTGTTACAGCCGCTGATGCTCCTAGAAATTTCCAGTTCACATAAACAGCACTTACGGGTGACAGGGGCAGCTCTAGCAGGGCAGGAATTTGACAATCTGACTTGGAAAGGTGGCATCCTATGATGGTGCCATGTTGAAAGCCACTGAGCTCTTTATTAAGGCCATACTACTGACAATGTTTGTCTATGGAGATTGCATGGTTGAGTGTTTGATTTTATACATCTGTCAGGAAGGGGTGGCTGAAATAGAATCCACTAATTTGAAGTGGTGTCCACATACTTTTGTATATATAGTGTATGTACTAATGGGTGTTGTTGCCCCATACTAACGATAAGCCTGTCTTCCCCATCACATCATGAAAGGTCATGTTGATGTTCATTTAACCTCTGTCTCTCTCTTCCTCTGACTCCTCCCTTTCTCCTTTGTTTCTCTCTGTCTCTTTCTCTCTCTTTCTCCTCTGTCTCTCTCTTTCTCCTCTATCTCTCTGTCTCTCTCTTTCTCCTTTGTTTCTCTCTATCTCTCTGTCTCTGTCTCTCTCTTTCTCCTCAGATCTCCAGGCTCAAAGCGTCAGTCCACCAGGTAGGTAGAGTATAAATCTACAGTGATTATAGCAGTTCAATATTAGTCAACTTTATTATCCCACATGGAGAAATTCATGTGTCCATACAAACCATTCTATAACCCATTAACAAGTAGTGTTTTATGGAACTACTAATACTTGTCAACCACAAAGCATCACTGCTGTTAGAATAACAGAATCACTGTCATCATCTGTCCTCACCATTGTGTTTTCCTCTCTGCTGTTTACAGCTGAACTCTCAGTCAGACTGGTGAATGGGACCACTTCCTGTTCTGGGACAGTGGAAGTCTTCTACAGAGGAGAGTGGTTGGGTCTATGTACTAGTGGGTTGTGGAGCATAATGGGAGAGACGTGGTTGTGGGACATGAGAGAGACCAAGGTTGTGTGTAGAGAGCTGAATTGTGGGAATCCTGTATCTGTATCTAGAGGACCTCTGATTGAAGATGGAAGAAGAGGAGTCACACTATATAGGTGTAGTGGAGATGAGTCTTCTATTGGACAGTGTGACATCACAGGAGGACCTGGTTTCTGTGATGGTGGATATTATCATCATGTGACCTGTTCAGGTAAGAGACTGGTCATATTGAGAGATTTATTTATACATTATACAATATTACCATTTATCATGTTTTATGTGTTTTTATTTCATTTAAATAGAGGGAGAGATGTCAGATGTATTTAAACATTATATTTGTGTTTGTCATATTGGTTTATGGGAGATGTTCATGGGCAGATCATTGTAGTTCAGATGGTACTGAAGTGAAGCTGCCTGATGGATGTCCAGCTGTTTATTTTCTATACCAATATACCAATTTTCAATACCACTGTCACAAAGAGAGAATGAGGGAGGAGGAGAGGAAGAGGGAGATATGGGAGAGATCAAATATATTTTTATCACTGAGTTCTCTCCAGTGATGTCATCATAACCAGTAACCTTTTCTACTCTTGGCCCATCCTGACCCTGACATACAGCATCAGACCTTGTAGATCAGATGGTACTGAAGTGAAGCTGCCAAGTGGATGTCCAGCTGTTTATTTTCTATAAAGTGAAGTGAACTTATTCCTGTCTCCTACCTGCATTATTCCCAACCCGATCCTGAGTGACTAAGAACCCATTTCTACCTCTTACAGTATCAAACATAGCAAACTACCATCTTTTATCCAACATATTTGTGTTTTGTCCTTGACAGTGTCATCAACAAAACTGATTGAATGTTCAACCAACTCTTTTTCTCCAGAGTCTGTGCGGCTTGTGGATGGAGCTGGTCTCTGCTCTGGGAGAGTGGAGGTGAAGTCCAATCAGTCCTGGGCCTCAGTGTGTGAAGCTGACTTTGACCGGCAGGATGCAGAGGTAGTCTGTAGGGATGTTGGCTGTGGGGCTCCTGCAGCTCTACAGGGGGCTCTATGGAGGAGGTGGGGGTCAGACCTGGGATAAAGAGTTCCAGTATGAAGGCAATGGGTCCCTTTTCCTGGACTTTGACACCTTAGACAGAGAGTACAACACCTGCCTACCTGGTAATGCTGTTGGACTCACCTGCTCAGGTAAGAAACAGTTTGTCACTCAATCAACATTGTTTCTCACCTGGAGTAAAGAATATGAGAGACAATATAGGTGTGTTTTAGTGAGAAAATAGTAAGATTACTGTCTCTCTCTTCTTTTCTCAGAGCCTGATGATGTGAGGCTGGTGGGAGGAGGCAGTCGCTGTGCTGGTGGAGTGGAGCGGTACGACCAGGGAGAGTGGAGGACTGTGGGAGCTGAGGACTGGGAGCAGGAGGATGTAGCTGCAGTAGTGTGTAGACAGATGGGTTGTGGCTCCACTGTTTCAGTACTTCCTGGAAACACCACTAGAGGGTTTGGAGTTTCCTGTTATGGGTCTGAGTCTTCACTGAGGGAGTGTTCCAGAAGTTATGATCTCTCTCCTGGACTCACAGTGATCTGCTCAGGTAATATCAACATATTATAATTATATTCAACTGATTTCCTTCATTCATACAACTTCCTCTGCACCTCTCATGATGACTGTTTAACTTGTCAGTCTGCTTTGCAAAATAGATCACTCAGTCAAGTAGGAATCAAATACAACTTAAATATCCCAGAATGCTTTTGTATTTGAGTGTAATCTCAGTGAACGTCTCTACTCACTACCACTGTCACATGTCATGTTATTGTCACATCTAAATGAGGAAAGTAGTTGAGGAGCTACGTTTTCTTTTTCTCTCCTCTAGTTCCAGATGTCCTGCTTCAGCCTGATATCAACATATGTTGTCTCAGTGACTGTAGGCCCACTACTCATGTTGCCCTGTGAGGGAGGGTGGCTGGCACTGTTACATGCTGATGTTATTGTCATATCTATAGGAAACTAGTTGAAGAGGTTTTCTTGTTCTCTTTTATTGTTACAGATCTCCTGGTTCAGCCTGATATCTTCCTGACTGACCCAATGGGAGGGTCTTCAGGGGCCACCAGGGGCCTGAGATGTTCAGGGGCTACAACTTCACCATCACCTGCTCCACTCAGCCACAGTACCCAGGAGGCTCCTTCCTCCTCACGTTCACCGGCTCAACAGAACCCAGATCCAGCCAGCTGTCAATCACTCTGCTGCCTTCCTCTTCCCTGCTGCAGATGACTCCCACCAAGGGAACTACAGCTGTGTTTATGACAATTATGTTTTCTCACATAACTTCTCCTCTGAGAGTGAGCTCCTCTCCCTCACCATCACAGGTAACTGAACATGAACCAGACTTATAACTTTGTCATTGACAGATTTCCCACAGATCTATGTGATGATGATCAGTCCCCTCATCAAAGGTGTTTCTGTTTGCAGCCTCTCCTCTGCCAGCCTTCATCATCAGACACGTTGTAGTGCTGCTGATCCTACTGACAACAATCACCACCTCCTACCTGTACTACAAGGTAAAGACATTTACTCAGATGTTACAAGTCATTTAAACTAGAGGGAGAGGGGGAGGGGGAGAGAATGGAGATACTAGAGAGTAAATGTCTGACTGTTGGTGCTGTGTCTCCCTAGCCCACCAGGAGGCAGAAGAGAGTGAACAGGGTGAGCAGCATGGATCTTTATGTCAATGCCATGGAGATGGTCTCTCTGAGCTCCAGAGCTGAAGCTGGACCGGGAGAGGAGAGAGCAGCCCAGGGGACGGAGTAGGAGGAGAATGAATCTGACCCTACATGCTGATCTTAGGTCAGTTTTGTGTTTTAAATCGATGGTCAGCAGTGGACTGGTGTTTAAAATGTGGTGACAAACCTGAAGTGGTTCTAATTTTAATAACAAGTTCAGAATTAGTTTATCTTTCTAGAACCTTGAAAGAAATCTAAAAGGAGTGACTGCAACCACCATTATTCATTTAGTTTGGTTTTTACCACCAGAGAAACATGGGGTTTTGGGTAACATGGGGTTTTGGTAACATGGCGTTTTGGGTAACATGGGGTTTTGGGTAACATGGGGTTTTGATAACATGGGGTTTTGGGTAACATGGGGTTTTGGGTAACATGGGGTTTTGGGTAACATGGGTTCTGGGTGACATGGGGTTCTGGGTAATATGGGGTTTGGGGTAATATGGGGTTCTGGGTAACATGGGGTTTTGGGTAACATGGGGTTTTGGGTAATATGGGGTTTTGGGTAACATGGGTTTTGGGTAACATGGGGTTTTGGGTAACATGGGTTCTGGGTGACATGGGGTTCTGGGTAATATGGGGTTTGGGGTATAACATGGGGTTATGGGTAACATGGGGTTTTGGGTAACATGGGGTATTGGGTAACATGGGGTTTTGGGTAACATGGGGTTCTGGGTAATATGGGGTTTGGGGTAATATGGGGTTCTGGGTAATATGGATGGGGTTCTGGTAACATGGGGTTTTGGTAACATGGGGTTTTGGTAACATGGGGTAACATGGGGTTTTGGTAACATGGGTTTTGGTAACTTGGGTTTTGGGTAACATGGGTTTTGGGCAACATGGGGTTTTATTATTGTAAGATAGTAGCTACATTTCGTCTGTTTGTGTTCCAGAATGTGTTGCTTTTTGCTTTTGTTTTTATGTCTTTATTGTGGTTTGTTGTTGGGGTTTGTTTTTATGATGTTGTTTACTTCATTATGTTATTGATTATAAATGTTATGATATTGATTATGATGTAGATTAGTGTGATGTTGTTAGTAGTATAGAGATAATGATGTTATTGATTATAAATGTTATGATATTGATTATGATGTAGATTAGTGTTATGATGTTAGTAGTATAGAGATAATGATGTTATTGATTATAAATGTTATATTGATTATGATGTAGATTAGTGTTATGATGTTGCTCTCTAAACTGCCATGTAATCAACTGAATGCTTTTAATAAAATTACAGGCTGTCAGTCTGGTGTGATTTAATTATTAGACAGACTACAACATACAGTATGAATTAACTGAGATCAGTCTGTGTGATTCCCCTCTTGGACAGACTACAACATACAGTATGAATGAACTGAGATCAGTCTGTGTGATTCCCCTCTTGGACAGACTACAACATACAGTATGAATTAACTGAGATCAGTCTGTGTGATTCCCCTCTTGGACAGACTACAACATACAGTATGAATTAACTGAGATCAGTCTGTGTGATTCCCCTCTTGGACAGACTACAACATACAGTATGAATTAACTGGTCATACATTTAGCAGGAGGTTAGGAAGTGCATCTCAGTTTCCACCTCATTTTGTGGGCTGTGTGCACATAGTCTGTCTTCTCTGGAGAGCCAGGTACTGACCTGTATATAGTCCTGCTATTGTTATTTTACTGCTGCTCTTTAATTACTTTTTACTCTTTAATTACTTGTTACAGGCCAACCCAAGCTGTACTGTTCAGTAGGATAATAGTAGACCAACCCAAGCTGTACTGTTCAGTAGGATAATAGTAGACCAACCCAAGCTGTACTGTTCAGTAGGATAATAGTAGACCTTTTATTGAAACAGAGAAACTGAGTCAGAAATTCACAAATTCAGAATTTTTCTCATTTTTTTCACGTTTTTGTTCTCAAAGTCAGACTTTTTTAACAGAAAAACAATGCAATTGTCCATAACAGAGACCACTTTTGAGGTTTGGGAAAATCTAAGAAATGTACATTTTGAAGTAGTTCCCCTTTAATTCAAGTGTGCAGGCACCTAGCACTATTGTTGTATTAGTAGTGTTTATATAGTACAGACACCTAACAGTGTTTATATAGTACAGACACCTAACAGTGTTTATATAGTACAGACACCTAACAGTGTTTATATAGTACAGACACCTAGCACTATTGTTGGATTAGCAGTGTTTATATAGTACAGACACCCAGCACTATTGTTGGATTAGCAGTGTTTATATAGTACAGACACCTACACTATTGTTGTATTAGCAGTGTTTATATAGTACAGACACCTAGCACTATTGTTGTATTAGCAGTGTTTATATAGTACAGACACCTAGCACTATTGTTGGATTAGCAGTGTTTATATAGTACAGACACCCAGCACTATTGTTGGATTAGCAGTGTTTATATAGTACAGACACCTAGCACTATTGTTGGATTAGCAGTGTTTATATAGTACAGACACCTAGCACTATTGTTGTATTAGCAGTGTTTATATAGTACAGACACCTAGCACTATTGTTGTATTAGCAGTGTTTATATAGTACAGACACCTAGCACTATTGTTGTATTAGCAGTGTTTATATAGTACAGACACCTAGCACTATTGTTGTATTAGCAGTGTTTCTATAGTACAGACACCTAGCACTATTGTTGTATTAGCAGTGTTTATATAGTACAGACACCTAGCACTATTGTTGTATTAGCAGTGTTTCTATAGTACAGACACCTAGCACTATTGTTGGATTAGCAGTGTTTATATAGTACAGACACCCAGCACTATTGTTGGATTAGCAGTGTTTATATAGTACAGACACCTAGCACTATTGTTGGATTAGCAGTGTTTATATAGTACAGACACCTAGCACTATTGTTGTATTAGCAGTGTTTATATAGTACAGACACCTAGCACTATTGTTGGATTAGCAGTGTTTATATAGTACAGACACCTAGCACTATTGTTGTATTAGCAGTGTTTATATAGTACAGACACCTAGCACTATTGTTGGATTAGCAGTGTTTATATAGTACAGAAATCTTATGTTTATTTGACTCTGATGATAAAGAAATACAATTTATAACATTGAAAGACTTTCCAATACCTTTCAGAGAGTTTATTTCTGTGGTCAAAGCCGTTCCCAGGGGTCTAACTACACTAATGAAAACTCATCTTATCTTTGGTAATGATCACAAAGTTGATCCAGAACTCAGGGCCGTTCCCAGGGGTCTAACTACACTAATGAAAACCCATCTTATCTTTGGTAATGATCACAAAGTTGATCCAGAACTCAGAGCCGTTCCCAGGGGTCTAACTACACTAATGAAAACCCATCTTATCTTTGGTAATGATCACAAAGTTGATCCAGAACTCAGAGCCGTTCCCAGGGGTCTAACTACACTAATGAAAACCCATCTTATCTTTGGTAATGATCATAAAGTTGATCCAGAACTCAGATTGGAAGGCCTGGGTTTACTTGAGAAATCTTGTTGTAATAAATATATAAGACAAATTCTCCGTTCAGAAAACCAACTTCCACCGAGAGGAAAGTGTTTGTGGAACCTGCTTCTTATTCCTGACCTTGTCTGGAAACATGCCTGGTTAAGGCTTTACAAATACTGTATAACAAACAAGGTTAAGGAAGAGCACTTTAACATGTTACATCAGATATATCCATGTAATTCTATGATGTCCACATGTGGCTGTTGATGATATCTGTGTTTTCTGTGAAAAAGGTGAGAATCTGTCCCACTTGTTCTTTAATGTACATTTGTGTCAGAATTTTGGGAAAACCTTGTAAGATACTTATTTACCATTATGAACACTGCCCATGTTTAACATGAAGGATATAATATGTTACTATTGCAATGACAACAAAACCACTGAAGTGATTGTGATTCTTTTTATTCTTGTTGCCAAATACTTTGTACACAAACAAAAATTCCAAAATTCTATACCAAAATTACAAATTTTTCTGACTGAATTTAAATATTTTATTAAAACATTAACCCTAGTGAATAACAACAAGAAAAAACATTTTCCTGAATCATTATAGATTTTTTCAGAATGATAACAATTTCACTAAAATAGTAATTTATTTATTACTTCATTGATATTTTGTGTGTTTTAGTATTTTCTAGTTGATACTAGTTCTGTTTTGTATGATGAAATAATGTCAATTGTTGGTCTGTATTTTGAATAATTTTTTTTATATATTAAATAAAACATAAAAAGACACATCGTCATCTGCTGACTGGAGGGGCAACACAGTTGAGGAACCAAAAGTGTATTTTCATTTATTTCATAAAAGTGTAATATTATATTAAGTCGTTCAAAGAAAAGCATGTGTTGATTGATTCATTTATAATAAGTGACAATTTAAAACAAACGTTAGACCCACTACATATTTACATTGAACCATAGTTCTGACATGGATCATTTTGACCCCAGAGGCATATCTTTTATCACAGCCAAAATATGGTTTATTTAATTTTTCATGACTTTGTCAATCAACTTGTTCTTAATACATCTAAATCATGGTTTAGTGTTTCTGTATCAATATGGACTTTTAACAAATTCAAATCCTTTGTACTCCAACTACAATGTTAAAACATTCTACATTGTGACATCATTAAAATACTCCCACTACAATGTTAAAACATTCTACATTGTGACATCATTAAAATACTCCCACTACAATGTTAAAACATTCTACATTGTGACATCATTAAAATACTCCTACTACAATGTTAAAACATTCTACATTGTGACATCATTAAAATACTCCTACTACAATGTTAAAACATTCTACATCGTGACATCATTAAAATACTCCTACTACAATGTTAAAACATTCTACATTGTGACATTTCATTGATATCATGAAACAACTACTTCATGTATGTATTTTCTGATGTTTGATCAGAGATCTTTTATCAGAGTATCTCTTGTGACATTGATCCCAGCTATGAGGTTTCTCTCCTGTGTGTGTTCTCTGGTGTGATATCAGGCTACTTGACTGAATAAAACTCTTCCACATTGACTACAGCTGTAAGATTTCTCTCCTGTGTGTGTTCACTGGTGTATAGTCAGATGCCTAGATGTAACAAAACTCTTCCCACATCGATCACAGCTATAAGGTTTCACTCCTGTGTGTGCTCTCAGATGTACTATCAGCCAGCTTGAGTGATTAAACCACTTCCCACATTGAGTACAGTTATAAGGTTTCTCTAATGTGTGTATTTTCTGGTGTGATTTTAGATCTGTTGAACTAACAAAACTCTTTCCGCAGTCAGAGCAGTGGTAAGGTTTCTCTCCCTTGTGTGCTCTCAGATGTACTGTCAGGCAGCTTGAGTGAGTAAAACTCTTCCACATTGATCACAGCTATAAGATTTCTCTCCTGTGTGAATTCTCATGTGTACGTTTAGTGATTCTGATCTTAAGTAACTCTTCCCACAATCAAAACAGTGGTGAGATTTCTCTCCTGTGTGTACTCGCTGGTGGATTTTAAGTTCTGATGAAGATTTGCAACCTTTCCCACAGTCTGAGAAGCAATGAGATTTATTCCCTGTGGGTCTCTGCTGCTGTTTCTTGAGGTGATGTGATCTGGAGAGACTCTTCTCTGCCTCGTTAGCATCATGATGTTGATTCTCCCCAGAGGATCCACGATAGTCACGTCTCTCTCCTGTGTGAACAACAAGTCAGACAGATGGTTAAAGGCCCACAACAGCAGAAATCCACTGTAAAAGGTGATGCCAACAGCGTAGCCATGATGTTGTACAACAATTGACGTCTGTAATGAATGTTAAAATTACTTGACAATTGTCTTGGAAAGGCACACACCTTATATAGACAGGTGTGTGCCTTTCCAAATCATGTCTAATATATTGAATTTACCACAGGTGGACTCCAATCAAGTTGTAGAAACATCTCTAGGATGATTAATGGAATCAGGATGCATCTGATCTCAATTTGGAGTCTCATAGCAAAGGGTCTGAACACTTAAGTAAATACATTTGCAAAAATGTCTAAAAAACCAGTTTTTGGTTTGTCATTATGGGGTATTGTGTTTAGATTGATGAGGGGGGAAATCATTCTATTTTATAATGAGGCTGTAACGTAACTAAATGTGGAATAAGTGAAGGGGTCTGAATACTTAATGAATACACTGTATACCACTGGAAGAGGTTTCTATCATTGGCAGTTTTGTACACAGTCAGGTGATACGTGGTATAGAAAGTCCAATCTTAGGAGAGAACATGGGAGGCACTATACTGTGTGTCTGCAGGTGTCTATCTGGTCAAAACCACTGATACAGGTGTCCCTCCACCCTCTGGTGGGATGGATCATGTCTACAGAGAAACCTACATTCAAATACTTAGATTTGTGTGTATTGGGTATATGTTGTGAAATTATTAGATATTACTTGTTAGATATTACTGCACTGTCGGAGCTAGAAACACAAGCATTTTGCTACACCTGCAATAACATTTGCTAAACACGTGTATGTGACCAATAAAATGTGATTTTGATTTGAAATAAACGTCCTATTTATCAAAGGTGCTTTTGGCTGGAGTCAAAATGACTCCAAAGGATTTGAATGTGTTATGTTGGATGAATTGAATGAACCACATTTTGGCTGTGATAAAATATATGTCTCTGGGGTCAAAATGATCCATGTCAGAACTATGGATCAATGTAAATATGTAGTGAGTCTAGAGTTTGTTTTAAATTGTCACTCATTAAAAACGAATCAATCAACACATGCTTTTCTTTGAACGACTTAATATGATAATCAACTTTAATGAAATAAATTAAAAATAAACTTTTGGTTCCTCAACTGCGTTGCCCCTCCAGTCAGCAGATGGCGATGTGCGTCTTTTACGTTCAGGCGACGCTGCCAGTGTGACGTATAATCTAGTGGACGGGACGCTCCTTCAACAACAACAGTTAGACACCTCGGTAGCTTTCTAGCAAACATAGCTACAACATTCACTCTCTTTTGGTGTATGTTAGTCCTTGTGTATTAAACACACTTCTGACGTATGTACGTGTTGGCCCATTTAATTATATATTTACGTGGTTTGTCAGCTAGCTGGTTTGCTAAATTAGCTTAGAACTAGGCTAGTCGCTAATGCTAGCTAGCGAACATCTCCAACCATGAGTTCACTAAGCTGCTCTCCTCCTGCTAAAGTAGAGGAGGTCTTCTGGACGTAGAAAGAAGCTCCCCTGAAAGAGGAGGAAGAGAAGGATGTTACAATACAAAAACAAGTAGACGGTGAGGCTGTTACCGTGAAAGAAGAAGAGAAAGACGTTTCAGTGAAAGAAAAGGAAGACTCGTTCAGAGTGAAAGAGGAGGAGGATGTTACAGTAAAAGAAGAGGAAGCGGAGAGAGAGGAGGATGCAGTTTATGGAGTGAAAGAGGAGGAGGGGGAGATGACTGTCACATCGAAAAAGGAGGAGGAGGGCGAAGAGGAGGAAACTGGATATCTGGGCCCGGTTTCCCCAACGCATCTTAACGCATCCTATGGTTCTGATGGTGAACTCAGCCATAAGATGGTTTTGAGAAACCGGGCCGTGATTAACACTAGTAAGTACTGTCTTAAACACAGAGGCACAAACTCTGCAGTTGTTGAACTGATGTGTAGTGTTAAAGGGGAAATATGTAATTGCTAAATTTATATTATTTATAG
This sequence comes from Oncorhynchus nerka, assembly GCF_034236695.1. Classification (NCBI taxonomy): domain Eukaryota; kingdom Metazoa; phylum Chordata; class Actinopteri; order Salmoniformes; family Salmonidae; genus Oncorhynchus; species Oncorhynchus nerka. Next base: position 1,601,557 of record NC_088413.1, on the reverse strand, counting down.
CCATTGATTCTTGAAGAATATAACACAAACCTCATGAGCTTAGTTCAACTGTTGTACCCCATCAGAACCCCAAATAAGATGTTTTACGCCAATGTTTAGAAACAATGTAGATCAACACTGTAGAGCCTCAACATGGTTAACACTATCATGTTGATTTCATGGATGGTCAGTCCTTGCATCCGTAGGTCTGTCTATGAATTTGAGAGTAGTTACATTTCACCAGACCCATCCATCATCTTATTACCAAAACAGGTGGAATGACATCTTTGTTATTGTTTGAACTGCAGGTTGGTTGATCGATTGATTTGGCTTTTTAAAGGGACAACCTAGGATTTAAACAGCAACAAAATGGCTGCCCTGAGACTTGGTTTGGTAAACAGCTGAGGGATGGGGGCTGGAGAAATGTAACCACTCTCACATTCATAGAAAGCTATTTAGCAACCTCAACCCAACACCTAGCGACCTCGTCAAGAAGTTCAGACATCTTGGCGTAACATTTCTAAAGTGTTGGCTTGACAGTCGCTGGACCAGGTTTGAGTTCAGGTCAGGACTTCCCCCTGAATTCACTACACTATGAATACGTTTATAATGTTACTGTCTGCTTGATTTACAGTAGCGTCTCGTTACTCTGTTTGGACACGGAGATACTTAGGTCATGAGTAGAGAACTGTTACTTAATGGACAGGCTATTGTACAACACAGAGCTATTTTCCTTCATTCAGGACATTTAGAATGACAACACATTACAGAGGAGCCTAGTGCGATTATTCACACAATTATCTGGTGATCAGGTTATGAAATGTCATGACAAAGACATTTTAGTTTCCATGTTTCACCTGGAATATTAAATGATTTATAATCCTAGGTTTATGTTATTGTTAGGTGACGTTATGGGTCCTACAGTAGGTCTATGTTATTGTTAGGTGACGTTATGGGTCCTACAGTAGGTCTATGTTATTGTTAGGTGAAGTTATTGGTCCTACAGTAGGTCTATGTTGTTGTTAGGTGAAGTTATGGGTCCTACAGTAGGTCTATGTTATTGTTAGGTGAAGTTATGGGTCCTACAGTAGGTCTATGTTATTGTTAGGTGAAGTTATGGGTCCTACAGTAGGTCTATGTTGTTGTTAGGTGAAGTTATGGGTCCTACAGTAGGTCTATGTTATTGTTATGGGTCCTACAGTAGGTCTATGTTGTTGTTAGGTGAAGTTATGGGTCCTACAGTAGGTCTATGTTGTTGTTAGGTGAAGTTATGGGTCCTACAGTAGGTCTATGTTGTTGTTAGGTGAAGTTATGGGTCCTACAGTAGGTCTATGTTATTGTTAGGTGAAGTTATGTGTCCTACAGTAGGTCTATGTTATTGTTAGGTGAAGTTATGGTTCCTACAGTAGGTCTATGTTGTTGTTAGGTGAAGTTATGGGTCCTACAGTAGGTCTATGTTATTGTTAGGGAAGTTATGGGTCCTACAGTAGGTCTATGGTATTGGTATGACTAGCGGTTTCCACATTAGCATGGAGGAGTTTCTGCAACCAAATTGCGTGTGCATTGCCCTCGTGCGCCTATTTTAGCAAACACAGAAAGGGGTCTATATTGGTGACCAAAGGTTGTCTGGCACACTGCTTAGGGGTTCAGCAACTGTAATAACTTATTTCTAGCCTACAATCATCGATGTTACTACTAATGTGAAAACAAGTGCTGTTGTGGGCCTTTAACCATCTGTCTGACTTGTTGTTCACACAGGAGAGAGATGTGACTATCGTGGATCCTCTGGGGAGCCTCAACAACATAATGAAGCTGACGAGGCAGAGAAGAGTCCCTCCGGATCAGAACACCTCAAGAAACACCAGTGGAGACCAACAGGGAAGACATCTCACTGCTGCTCTGACTGTGGGAAGAGTTACTTAAGATCAAATTCACTAAAAGTACACATGAGAATTCACACAGGAGAGAAATCTTATAGCTGTGATCAATGTGGGAAGAGTTTTACTTCATCTAGCCATCGGATTGTACACCAGAGAACACACACAGGAGACAAATCTTATAGCTGTGATCAATGTGGGAAGAGTTTTACTCAGTCAAGCAGCCTGTTATCTCACCAGAGAACACACACAGGAGAGAAATCTTTTAGCTGTGATCAATGTGACAAGAGATACTCTGATAAAAGATCTCTGATCAAACATCAGAAAATACATTAATGATGGAGTTGTTTCATGATATCAATGAATTAATGTCACAATGTAGAATGTTTAAACATTGTAGAAGGAGTATTTTAATGATGTCACAATGTAGAATGTTTAAACATTGTAGAAGGAGTATTTTAATGATGTCACAATGTAGAATGTTTAAACATTGTAGAAGGAGTATTTTAATGATGTCACAATGTAGAATGTTTAAACATTGTAGAAGGAGTATTTTAATGATGTCACAATGTAGAATGTTTAAACATTGTAGAAGGAGTATTTTAATGATGTCACAATGTAGAATGTTTTACCATTGTAGTAGGAGTATTTTAATGATGTCACAATGTAGAATGTTTAAACATTGTTGTAGGAGTATTTTAATGATGTCACAATGTAGAATGTTTAAACATTGTAGTAGGATTATTTTAATGATGTCACAATGTAGAATGTTTTAACATTGTAGAAGGAGTATTTTAATGATGTCACAGTGTAGAATGTTTTAACATTGTAGAAGGAGTATTTTAATGATGTCACAATGTAGAACACTAAACGTTTGCCCCCTGTTCAATTGATTTCTGCATAATATGGATATTAGCCTCAGGGGGGAAATCCAGGCTCTGAATTGAAAGAGTGATATTTATATGATATAACAGAAAGTGACTAACACAAAAAGAGATGTGTTACACTTACAGCATTGGTGACCCACTTGAATCAAAATGTAGCTTGATGTTTTCTACAAGTTGTTCTCTAACCAGTGATGTACACATTATTCCCAGATTCCATGTGGTTTTTGAGCTGTTAGTTTTAACAGGACAAACTCATCTCCAGACTCTCACACAAATGATTTCAACATGATATCGATGAGTGATGAAAAATAAGTGTTGCGTTCCTTTGTTTAACGACCTCTAAATGTAAATGCATCTCTCCAAAATGTAGCTGACTGTCTTCTGCAGGTTGTCCTCTAACCAGGGAGGTAAAATATATCTCCCATTTCCATGTGTTTTTTTAGTTGTGTTAGTTTCAACAGCACCAACAACCTGATTTCCCCCCTAATTGATATCAGTGATTTATTGATACTTGTCAAAACAACAGTGTTTCTGGTGCTCCTGCATTTTAAAAGGTGCTTGTTTCAGTAATATGATTATTGTTGCAGATGTTTGTGCAGATGGTACATTTTATGTTTAGGTTTTCAATATCACAAATGGTTTCTGCATATTGGTTATTAATTTGGACACATTAAAGCTGTGTTTTGACATTGGGCTGAACCACCAAGCTAAATGTCATTGAAAAGACGTTGAAAAGAAGACTATACCCAACGTCCAATATACGTTTGGTTTTAGTTGAAGGTTTTAAATATTTATTTTCAGGTTGTTGTTAATAACGACTTGAAAACAACTTAATTTCAAAGTTTGTGCAGTTTAGACACATTGACTGTTGTTGAAAATATTGAATCAACTATTTCACCAAATCCAGAACCTGTGAATTCAACTAGACTTTATTACAAACAGTAACAAACCTGAACAATTCCATGGAAGAACTGACTCTTCATTCTTAGTAGTTGGCTTTTATACAGTCTGATCCTGATATAACATTATAACCACTAGGCTACTCTGCTGCCCCAATAATACACTAACTACATGTAATATAGCCTATACAGTCTGATCCTTACATAACATTCTAACCACCACCCTGCTGCCCCAATAATACACTAAATACATGTAATATAGCCTATACAGTCTGATCCTTAGATAACATTCTAACCACTACCCTGCTGCCCCAATAATACACTATATACATGTAATATAGCCTATACAGTCTGATCCTTACATAACATTCTAACCACTACCCTGCTGCCCCAATAATACACTATATACATGTAATATAGCCTATACAGTCTGATCCTTACATAACATTCTAACCACTAGGCTGCTGCCCCAATAATACACTAACTACATGTAATATAGCCTATACAGTCTGATCCTTACATAACATTCTAACCACTACCCTGCTGCCCCAATAATACACTAAATACATGTAATATAGCCTATACAGTCTGATCCTTACAAAACATCATCACTCCACTTTATGAATCTACCCTGCCGTCCCAATGTTGTGAGAGGTGATATTCTCCTGGACCAGACAGCATCACAGGAGATATTCTCCTGGATCAGACAGCATCACAGGCGATATTCTCCTGGACCAGACAGCATCACAGGTGATATTCTCCTGGACCAGACAGCATCACAGGTGATATTCTCCTGGACCAGACAGCATCACAGGTGATATTCTCCTGGACCAGACAGCATCACAGGTGGTATTCTCCTGGACCAGACAGCATCACAGGTGATATTCTCCTGGACCAGACAGCATCACAGGTGATATTCTCCTGGACCAGACAGCATCACAGGTGATATTCTCCTGGACCAGACAGCATCACAGGTGATATTCTCCTGGACCAGACAGCATCACAGGTGATATTCTCCTGGACCAGACAGCATCACAGGTGGTATTCTCCTGGACCAGACAGCATCACAGGCGATATTCTCCTGGACCAGACAGCATCACAGGTGATATTCTCCTGGACCAGACAGCATCACAGGTGGTATTCTCCTGGACCAGACAGCATCACAGGTGATATTCTCCTGGACCAGACAGCTGGGTGAATACACTATATATACAATAGTATGTGGACACCCCTTCAAATTAGTAGATTGGGCCATTTCAGCTACACCAGTTTCCGACAGGTGTTTAAATTTAAGCCCACCGCCATGCAATCTCCATAGACAAACATTGACAGTAGAATGGCCTTACTGAAGAGCTTTCAGTAACATTCAACGTGGCACCATCATAGGATTGCACCTTTCCAACAAGTCAGTTTGTCAAATTCCTGCCCTGCTGGAGCTGCCTGGTCGACTGTAAGTGCTGTTATTGTGAAGTGGAACCATCTGGAACCAACAACGGCTCAGCCAAGAAGTAGTGGGCCACACAAGCTCACAGAACAGGACCGCCGAGTGCTGAAGAGGGTAACGTGTAAAAATCGTCTGTACTTGGTTGCAACACTCACTAATGAGATCCAAACTGCCTCTGGAAGCAACATCAGCACAAGAAACTGTTTGTCAGGAGCTTCCTGAAATGGGTTTCCACGGCCGAGCAGCTGCATACAAACCTAAGATCAATATGGGCAATGTCAAGCGTGGGCTTGAGTGGTGTAAAACTCACAGCCACTGGACTCTGGAGCAGTGGAAACGTATTCTCTGGAGTAATGAATCATCTTCACCTTCTAGCAATCCAACACACTAATCTGGGTTTGGAGGATGCCAGGAAAACGCTACCTGCCCTAATGCATAGTGACAACTGTAAAGTTTGGTGGAGGAGGAATAATGGTCTGGGGCTGTTTTTCATGGTTCGGGCCTTTTAGTTCCAGTTATTAAGGGAAATCTTAATGCTACAGCATAGAATGACATTCTAGAGGAATCTGTGCTTCCAACTTTGTGGCAACAGTTTGGGGAAGGCCCTTTCCTGTTTCAGCATGACAACGCCCCTGTACACAAAACGAGTTCCATACATGAATGGTTAGTTGAGATTGGTGTGGAAGAACTTCACAAAGCCCTGACATTAAAAACGTCAAACACCTTTGGGATGAATTGGAACACTGACTGACAGGCCTCATCGCCCAACATCAGTTTCCGACCTCACTAATGCTCTTGGAATGGAAGCAAGTCCTCACAGCAATGTTCCAACATCTAGAGGAAAGCCTTCCCAGAAGAGTGGAGGCTGTTATAGCAGCAAATGGGGGGGTAAATCCATGCAAATGCCCATGATTTTGGATTGAGATGTTTGACGAGCAGGTGCCACATACTTTTGTTGATTTCGTGTATATGCTGCAGGCAGGCCCTCCTCTTCTCTCCTCTCCTCTTCTCCCTTCTCTCCTCTCCTCTTCTCACTTCTCTCCTCTCCTCTTCTCCCTTCTCTCCTCTTCTCCCTTCTCTCCTCTCCTCTTCTCACTTCTCTCCTCTCCTCTTCTCCCTTCTCTCCTCTTCTCACTTCTCTCCTCTTCTCCCTTCTCTCCTCCTCCTCTTCTCCTTCTCTCCTCTCCTCTTCTCACTTCTCTCCTCTCCTCTTCTCACTTCTCTCCTCTTCTCACTTCTCTCCTCTCCTCTTCTCCCTTCTCTCCTCTCCACTTCTCCCTTCTCTCCTCTCCTCTTCTCACTTCTCTCCTCTCCTCTTCTCCCTTCTCTCCTCTTCTCCCTCCTCTCCTCTCCTCTCCTCTCCTCTCCTCTTCTCCCTCCTCTCCTCCTCCTCCCCCCTCTCCTCTTCTCCCCCTCTCCTCTCCTCTTCTCCCCCTCTCCTCTCAGCTTCTACACCCCCCTTCTCCTGCTCTAACATTTTACCTCATCAGTACTCATTTTGGGTGCTGGTACTGTTTATATTTAGGTGCTGGAACATTAAGTCAATATTCTATAAGAGGTGAACTCAAGCAGTAGAAAGTTAGAGGTGATATTATAGCACACACTATGTGTAACTTTGCTGCTCTGCCAGCAGTT
>NC_088413.1:1524836-1589836 GCF_034236695.1 Oncorhynchus nerka | reverse complement strand
ACATGACACTCCAGCATGACAATGCCACCAGACATACTGCTCGTTCTGTGCGTGATTTCCTGCAAGTCAGGAATATCAGTGTTCTGCCATGGCCAACGAAGAGCCCGGATCTCAATCCCATTGAGCACGTCTGGGACCTGTTGGATCGGAGGGTGAGGGCTAGGGCACGTCTGGGACCTGTTGGATAGGAGGGTGAGGGCTAGGGCACGTCTGGGACCTGTTGGATCGGAGGGTGAGGGCTAGGGCACGTCTGGGACCTGTTGGATAGGAGGGTGAGGGCTAGGGCACGTCTGGGACCTGTTGGATAGGAGGGTGAGGGCTAGGGCATGTCTGGGAACTGAAATGTCTGGGAACTGAAATGTCTGGGAACTGGGAGTGAGAGAGAGATAAGAGAGAGAGAGATAGGACTTACTGTCACGCCCTGACCATAGAGAACCCCGGAGTTCTCGATGGTGCAATAAGTCAGGGCGTGACTTAGGGGATGTTCTAAGTCTTGAATTTCTATGTTGGTGTGAGTATGGTTCCCAATTGGAGGCAGCTGATGATCGTTGCTTCTAATTGGGGATGATACTTAGTGTGGTCCTTTTCCCACCTGTGTTTGTGGGATATTGTTCCGTTTGGTTTAGTGCTATTACGAAATTCACGTTTGTTTATTCTGTGTTGTTTTTTGAAGGTTCACTTCAATAAATATGTGGAACTCTACTCACGCTGCACCTTGGTCCGCTCATTATGTATACAACAAACGTGACACTCACTCACTGACAGACTGGGTTGGTAGAAGGAGACAGGGGAGGAGGGAGAGAGAGGGGAGAGAGAGATGAGAGAGATAGGACTTATTGACAGACTGGGTTGGTAGAAGGAGACTGAGAGAGAGGGAGAGAGAGATAGGACTTATTGACAGACTGGGTTGGTAGAAGGAGACAGGGGAGGAGGGAGAGAGAGAAAGAGAGAGAGATAGGACTTATTGACAGACTGGGTTGGTAGAAGGAGACAGGGGAGGAGGGAGAGAGGGGAGAGAGATGAGAGAGAGATAGGACTTATTGACAGACTGGGTTGGTAGAAGGAGACAGTGGAGGAGGGAGAGAGGGGAGAGAGAGATAGGACTTATTGACAGACTGAGTTGGTAGAAGGAGACAGGGGAGCAGGGAGAGAGAGATGAGAGAGAGAGGACTTATTGACAGACTGGGTTGGTAGAAGGAGACAGGGGAGGAGGAGAGGAGAGAGAGATGAGAGAGAGATAGGACTTATTGACAGACTGGGTTGGTAGAAGGAGACAGGGGAGGAGGGAGAGAGGGAGAGAGAGATAGGACTTATTGACAGACTGAGTTGGTAGAAGGAGACAGGGAGGAGGGAGAGAGAGATGAGAGAGAGAGATAGGACTTATTGACAGACTGGGTTGGTAGAAGGAGACAGGGGAGGAGGGAGAGAGGGAGAGAGAGATAGGACTTATTGACAGACTGGGTTGGTAGAAGGAGACAGGGGAGGAGAGAGAGAGATGAGAGAGAGAGATAGGACTTATTGACAGACTGGGTTGGTAGAAGGAGACAGGGGGAGGAGGAGAGAGAGAGAGAGATGAGAGAGATAGGACTTATTGACAGACTGGGTTGGTAGAAGGAGACAGGGGAGGAGGGGAGAGGGAGAGAGAGATAGGACTTATTGACAGACTGGGTTGGTAGAAGGAGACAGGAGGAGGGAGAGAGAGATGAGGAGAGAGAGATAGGACTTATTGACAGACTGGGTTGGTAGAAGGAGACAGGGGAGGAGGGAGAGAGGGAGAGAGAGATGAGAGAGAGATAGGACTTATTGACGGACTGGGTTGGTAGAAGGAGACAGGGGAGGAGGGAGAGAGGGGAGAGAGATAGGACTTATTGACAGACTGGGTTGGTAGAAGGAGACAGGGGGGAGGGAGAGAGAGATGAGTAGAGAGAGAAGGACTTATTGACAGACTGGGTTGGTAGAGGAGACAGGGGAGGAGGGAGAGAGGGGAGAGAGAGATGAGAGAGAGATAGGACTTATTGACAGACTGGGTTGAGTAGAAGGAGACAGGGGAGGAGGGAGAGAGGGAGAGAGAGATAGGACTTATTGACAGACTGGGTTGGTAGAAGGAGACAGGGGAGGAGGGAGAGAGAGATGAGAGAGAGAGATAGGACTTATTGACAGACTGGGTTGGTAGAAGGAGACAGGGGAGGAGGGAGAGAGGGGAGAGAGAGATGAGAGAGAGATAGGACTTATTGACAGACTGGGTTGGTAGAAGGAGACAGGGGAGGAGGGAGAGAGGGGAGAGAGAGATAGGACTTATTGACAGACTGAGTTGGTAGAAGGAGACAGGGGAGGAGGGAGAGAGAGATGAGAGAGAGAGATAGGACTTATTGACAGACTGGGTTGGTAGAAGGAGACAGGGGAGGAGGGAGAGAGGGGAGAGAGAGATAGGACTTATTGACAGACTGGGTTGGTAGAAGGAGACAGGGGAGGAGGGAGAGAGAGATGAGAGAGAGAGAGATAGGACTTATTGACAGACTGGGTTGGTAGAAGGAGACAGGGGAGGAGGGAGAGAGAGGGGAGAGAGAGATGAGAGAGATAGGACTTATTGACAGACTGGGTTGGTAGAAGGAGACAGGGGAGGAGGGAGAGAGGGAGAGGAGATAGGACTTATTGACAGACTGGGTTGGTAGAAGGAGACAGGGGAGGAGGGAGAGAGAGATGAGAGAGAGAGATAGGACTTATTGACAGACTGGGTTGGTAGAAGGAGACAGGGGAGGAGGGAGAGAGGGGAGAGAGATGAGAGAGAGATAGGACTTATTGACAGACTGGGTTGGTAGAAGGAGACAGTGGAGGAGGGAGAGAGGGGAGAGAGAGATAGGACTTATTGACAGACTGGGTTGGTAGAAGGAGACAGGGGAGGAGGGAGAGAGGGAGAGAGAGATAGGACTTATTGACAGACTGAGTTGGTAGAAGGAGACAGGGGAGGAGGAGAGAGGGGAGAGAGAGATGAGAGAGAGATAGGACTTATTGACAGACTGGGTTGTAGAGGAGACAGGGAGTCCGGAGAGAGAGAGAGAGAGATAGGACTTATTGACAGACTGAGTTCTAGAAGGAGACAGGGAGGAGGGAGAGAGAGATGAGAGAGAGAGATAGGACTTATTGACAGACTGGGTTGGTAGAAGGAGACAGGGGAGGAGGGAGAGAGGGGAGAGAGAGATAGGACTTATTGACAGACTGGGTTGGTAGAAGGAGACAGGGGAGGAGGGAGAGAGAGATGAGAGAGAGAGAGATAGGACTTATTGACAGACTGGGTTGGTAGAAGGAGACAGGGGAGGAGGGAGAGAGAGGGGAGAGAGAGATGAGAGAGATAGGACTTATTGACAGACTGGGTTGGTAGAAGGAGACAGGGGAGGAGGGAGAGAGGGGAGAGAGAGATAGGACTTATTGACAGACTGGGTTGGTAGAAGGAGACAGGGGAGGAGGGAGAGAGAGATGAGAGAGAGAGAGATAGGACTTATTGACAGACTGGGTTGGTAGAAGGAGACAGGGGAGGAGGGAGAGAGGGGAGAGAGAGATGAGAGAGAGATAGGACTTATTGACGGACTGGGTTGGTAGAAGGAGACAGGGGAGGAGGGAGAGAGGGGAAAGAGAGATAGGACTTCATTGACAGACTGGGTTGGTCCAGAGGAGACAGGGGAGGAGGAGAGAGAGATGAGAGAGAGAGATAGGACTTATTGACAGACTGGGTTGGTAGAAGGAGACAGGGGAGGAGGGAGAGAGGGGAGAGAGAGATGAGAGAGATCAGGACTTATTGACAGACTGGGTTGGTAGAAGGAGACAGGGGAGGAGGGAGAGAGGGGAGAGAGAGATAGGACTTATTGACAGACTGAGTTGGTAGAAGGAGACAGGGGAGGAGGGAGAGAGAGATGAGAGAGAGAGATAGGACTTATTGACAGACTGGTTGGTAGAAGGAGACAGGGAGGAGGGAGAGAGAGGAGAGAGAGAGATGAGAGAGAGAGATAGGACTTATTAACAGACTGGGTTGGTAGAAGGAGACAGGGGAGGAGGGAGAGGGGAGAGAGAGATGAGAGAGAGATAGGACTTATTGACAGACTGGGTTGGTAGAAGGAGACAGGGAGGAGGGAGAGAGGAGAGAGAGATGAGAGAGATAGGAATTATTGACAGACTGGGTTGGTAGAAGGAGACAGGGGAGGAGGGAGAGAGAGGAGAGAGAGATAGGACTTATTGACAGACTGGGTTGGTAGAAGGAGACAGGGGAGGAGGGAGAGGGGAGAGAGATCAGAGAGAGATAGGACTTATTGACAGACTGGGTTGGTAGAAGGAGACAGTGGAGGATCAGAGGGAGAGAGAGGGACTTATTGACAGACTGAGTTGGTAGAAGGAGACAGGGGAGCAGGGAGAGAGAGATGAGAGAGAGAGAGGACTTATTGACAGACTGACCATAAGACCAGGTTGAGAAGGAGACAGGGAGGAGGGAGGGTTCTGACCAGAGAGATGAGAGATAGGACTTATTGACAGACTGGGTTGGTAGAAGGAGACAGGGAGGAGGGTTCTGGAGATCAGATAGGACTTATTGACAGACTGAGTTGGTAGAAGGAGACAGGAGGAGGGAGAGATGAGAGAGAGAGATAGGACTTATTGACAGACTGGGTTGGTAGAAGGAGACAGGGGAGGAGGGAGAGAGGAGAGAGATAGGACTTATTGACAGACTGGGTTGACCAGAAGGAGACAGGAGGAGGGACCAGAGAGATGAGAGTTCTGAGAGATAGGACTTATTGACAGACTGGGTTGGTAGAAGGAGACAGGGGAGGATCAGCTGAGGGAGAGGAGTTCTGAGAGATCAGACTTATTGACAGACTGGGTTGGTAGAAGGAGACAGGAGAGAGAGGGAGAGAGAGAGATAGGACTTATTGACAGACTGGGTTGGTAGAAGGAGACAGGGGAGGAGGGAGAGAGAGATGAGAGAGAGAGATAGGACTTATTGACAGACTGGGTTGGTAGAAGGAGACAGGGAGGAGGGAGAGAGAGGAGAGAGAGATGAGAGAGATAGGACTTATTGACAGACTGGGTTGGTAGAAGGAGACAGGGGAGGAGGGAGAGGAGGAGAGAGAGATAGGACTTATTGACAGACTGGGTTGGTAGAAGGAGACAGGGGAGGAGAGAGAGAGAGAGAGAGAGAGAGATAGGACTTATTGACAGACTGGGTTGGTAGGAGACAGGGAGGAGGGAGAGAGGGGAGAGAGAGATGAGAGAGAGATAGGACTTATTGACGGACTGGGTTGGTAGAAGGAGACAGGGGAGGAGGGAGAGAGAGGGAAGAGAGATAGGACTTATTGACAGACTGGGTTGGTAGAAGGAGACAGGGGAGGAGGGGAGAGAGAGAGAGAGAGAGATAGGACTTATTGACAGACTGGGTTGGTAGAAGGAGACAGGGAGGAGGGAGAGAGGAGAGAGAGAGAGAGAGAGATAGGACTTATTGACAGACTGGGTTGGTAGAAGGAGACAGGGGAGGAGGGAGAGAGATGGAGAGAGAGATAGGACTTATTGACAGACTGAGTTGGTAGAAGGAGACAGGGGAGGAGGGAGAGAGAGAGAGAGAGAGATAGGACTTATTGACAGACTGGGTTGGTAGAAGGAGACAGGGGAGGAGGAGAGAGGGAGATGAGAGAGAGAGAGATAGGACTTATTGACAGACTGGGTTGGTAGAAGGAGACAGGGGAGGAGGGAGAGAGGGAGAGAGAGATGAGAGAGAGATAGGACTTATTGACAGACTGGGTTGGTAGAAGGAGACAGGGGAGGAGGAGAGAGGAGAGAGGAGAGAGAGATAGGACTTATTGACAGACTGGGTTGGTAGAAGGAGACAGGGAGGAGGAGAGAGGGAGAGAGAGATGAGAGAGATAGGACTTATTGACAGACTGGGTTGGTAGAAGGAGACAGGGGAGGAGGGAGAGAGAGAGAGAGATAGGACTTATTGACAGACTGGGTTGGTAGAAGGAGACAGGGGAGGAGGGAGAGAGAGATGAGAGAGAGAGATAGGACTTATTGACAGACTGGGTTGGTAGAAGGAGACAGGGGAGGAGGGAGAGAGGGAGAGAGATGAGAGAGAGATAGGACTTATTGACAGACTGGGTTGGTAGAAGGAGACAGTGGAGGAGGGAGAGAGAGTGAGAGAGAGATAGGACTTATTGACAGACTGAGTTAGGTAGAAGGAGACGGTAGGAGCAGGAGAGAAGTCGGTAGATGAGAGAGAGAGAGGACTTATTGACAGACTGGGTTGGTAGAGGAGACAGGAGAAGGAGGAGGAGGGGAGAGGAGAGGGGTTGTCGGTAGAGTGAGTATAGGAACTGACAGACGGTAGTTGAGTAGAAGGAGACAGGGGTTGTCGGAGGAGGGAGAGAGAGGGGTTGTCGGAGAGAGATAGGACTTATTGACAGACTGAGTTGGTAGAAGGAGACAGGAGGAGGAGAGAGTGAGAGAGATGAGGAGAGAGATAGGACTTATTGACAGACTGGGTTGGAGAAGGAGACTTGGGAGAGTGGAGAGGGGGTTAGAGTGAGATAGGACTTACCTGACAGACTGGGTTGGTAGAGGAGACAGGGGAGGAGGAGAGAGAGAGATAGAGATAGGACTTATTGACAGACTGGTTGGAGAAGGTGACAGGGAGGAGAAGGAGGAGAGATAGAGATCCAGAGAGATAGGACTTATTGACAGACTGGGAGTAGAAGGAGACAGGGGAGGAGGGAGGAGGCGAGAGAGAGATAGACTTATTGACAGACTGGGTTGGTAGAAGGAGACAGGGGAGGAGGGAGATGAGAGAGATCAGAGTAGAGATAGGACTTACTTGACAGACTGGGTTGGTAGAAGGAGACAGGGGAGGAGGGAGAGAGATTCCAGAGAGAGAGATGAGAGAGAGATAGGACCAGCATTGACTGACTGGGTTGGTAGAAGGAGACAGGGAGGAGGGGAGAGAGGGAAAGAGAGATAGGACTTATTGACAGACTGGGTTGGTAGAAGGTGACAGGGGAGGAGGGAGAGAGAGATGAACAGTCCAGATCAGGACTTATTGACAGACTGTTGGTAGAAGGAGACAGGGGAGGAGGAGAGGGAGAGAGAGATGAACGGAGAGTAGGACTTATTGACAGACTGGGTTGGTTCAGGAGACAGGGAGGAGGGAGAGGGGAGAGAGAGCCCAGGACTTATTGACAGACTGAGTTCAAGAGGAGACAGGTCCAGGAGAGAGAGAGAGAGAGAGAGACCATCAGCTGACTCTGACCATTGACCATCAGAATGGGTTTGACCAGGAGACAGGGGAGGAGGAGAGAGGGGAGGAGATGAGGGTTCAGAGACCATCAGCTGAGACAGACCCCAGGGTGGAGAAGGAGACATCAGAGGAGGGACATTCCAGAGCCTTCAGAGAGAGATCCAGAGACCATCAGCTGATGGATAGGAGAGACAGACCCCAGGGTTGGACCAGAGCTGCCCCAGGGTTCTGACCATCAGGAGGAGAGAGAGGGGGGTTTGAGAGATGAGGAGAGATCAGGACTTATTTCAGACTGGGTTGGAGAAGCTGAGACAGCTGGGAGGAGGGAGGAAGGGAGAGAGAGAGAGAGAGCTAGGACTTATTGACCAGACTGGGTTGGTAGAAGGAGACAGGAGGAGGGGACCATCAGCTGGGAGGGTTCAGCTGACCATCAGCTGCCCCCAGGGTTTGACAGACTGGGTTGTAGAAGGAGACAGGGGAGGAGGGAGAGGAGAGATGACCATCAGAGAGATAGTTCTTTATTGACAGACTGGGTTGGTCAGATGGAGACAGGGTTCTCAGCCAGGAGGCTGAGATCAGGAATTAGCTGAGAGAGATAGGTTCTTATTCCCACCTGGGTTTGTAGAAGGAGACAGTGGAGGAGGGAGGGAGAGGGAGAGAGAGATAGGCCTTATTGACAGACTGAGTTGGTAAAAGGCCCTCAGGGGAGAGGGAGCTCCAGATGAGAGAGAGATAGGACTCTCATTGACAGACTGGGTTGGTAGAAGGAGACAGGAGGAGGAGGAGGATTGAGAGAGAGATGAGAGAGATAGGACTTATTGACTTATTGACAGACTGGGTTGGTAGAAGGAGACAGGAGGAGGAGGAGAGAGATGAGAGATAGGACTTATTGACAGACTGGGTTGGTAGAAGGAGACAGGGGAGGAGGGAGACCAGATAGGAGAGAGAGAGATAGGACTTATTGACAGACTGGGTTGGTAGAGGAGACAGGGGAGGAGGAGAGAGATGAGAGAGATAGGACTTATTGACAGACTGGGTTGGTAGAAGGAGACAGGGGAGGAGAGAGAGCGATGAGAGAGATAGGACTTATTGACAGACTGGGTTGGTAGAAGGAGACAGGGAGGAGGGAGAGAGCCCTCGAGAGAGAGAGATAGGACTTATTGACAGACTGGGTTGGTAGAAGGAGACAGGAGGAGGGAGAGAGGGGGAGAGAGAGATGAGAGAGATAGGACTTATTGACAGACTGGGTTGGTAGAAGGAGACAGGGGAGGAGGGGAGAGGGATGAGAGAGATAGGACTTATTGACAGACTGGGTTGGTAGAAGGAGACAGGGAGGAGGAGGGAGAGAGAGATGAGAGAGATAGGACTTATTGACAGACTGGGCTGGTAGAAGGAGACAGGGGAGGAGGGAGAGAGAGATGAGAGAGAGATAGGACTTACTTGACAGACTGGGTTGGTAGAGGAGACAGGGAGGAGGGAGAGAGAGAGACCAGATAGGATCTTACTCACTGACAGACTAGAAGGAGACAGGGGAGGAGGGAGAGAGAGAGAGAGAGATAGTTAGGACTTATTGACAGACTGGGTCAACCAGGAGGAGACAGGGAGGAGGAGAGAGGGGAAGAGTTTCCTGAGGAGAGAGATAGGTTCTTACTCACTGACAGACTATAAGAGGAGACAGGAGGAGGAGAGAGAGAGAGAGAGAGAGAGAGATAGGACTCACTTGACAGACTGGGGACCCAGATGTCAGGAGACAGGGACTGAACAGACTGGAGAGAGGAGGAGAGAGGAGAGAGATAGTTCTTACTCATTGACAGACTGGGTTGGTAGAAGGGGGGAGGAGAGAGGAGAGAGAGAGAGAGAGATAGTTCTTACTCACTGACAGACTGGGAGGAGGAGACAGGGGAGGACCAGAGGAGAGAGAGAGATTCTCATTGACAGACTGGGTTGGTAGAAGGAGACAGGGAGGAGGAGAGAGAGAGAGAGAGAGAGAGATAACTTATCTGACAGACTGGGTTGGTGAAAGGAGACAGGGGAGGAGAGAGATTGAGAGCCAGATGAGAGAGAGATAGTTCTTATATGACAGACTGGGTTAGGTAGAAGGAGACAGTGGAGGAGGAGAGAGCCAGATGAGGAGAGAGATAGTTCTTATCTCAGACAGACTGGAGGAGACAGGGGAGGAGGGAGAGCAGAGAGATAGGAGAGAGGGGACAGTTCTTGACAGACTGGGACTGGAGGAGGAGACAGGGGGAGGGGAGAGAGAGAGAGACTGTGGAGAGAGCCCTAGGACTCACTGACAGACTGGGTCCACTAGAAGGAGACAGGGGAGGAGGGCCCTCTCAGGAGAGAGAGACTAGAGAGATAGTTCTTACTCATTGACAGACTGAGGAGGAGACAGGGGAGGAGGGAGAGAGAGATAGGAGAGAGAGATAGTTCTTATTCACTGACAGCCTGGGAGGAGGAGACAGGGGAGGAGGCCCTCTCAGAGAGAGGCTATAGGGCCTTCTCAGAGAGAGATAGTTCTTACTCACTGACAGACTGAGGAGGAGACAGGGGAGCCCTCTCAACCAGCTGGAGGAGAGAGAGATAGGCCCTTACTCACTGACAGCCTGAGGAGGAGACAGGGAGGGCCCTCTCAGCCAGAGAGGATAGGTTCTTACTAACAGACTGGGTTGGTAGAACCAGACTGGGAGGAGGGAGAGAGAGACAAACATTTAAAGCCAAATGAATATATTTTTATCACTGACTTCTCACCAGTGATGTCATCATAACCAGTAACTCTGTTCCAGCTCTTGGCCCAGCCTGACCCTGACATCAGCATCAGGCCTGTTGAGTTGACTTGGGTAACAGACCTCAGCCGGCTTCTACCCACCATCCCCCTTCTCCTGCTCTAACATGAGACCTCATCAGTACTCATTTTGGGTGCTGGTACTGTTTATATTTAGGTGCTGGAACATTAAGCCAATATTCTATAAGAGGTGAACTCAACCAGTAGAAAGTTAGAGGTGATATTATAGGACACTATGTGAAACTAGGGTTGCTGCTCTGTCAGCAGTTTCCTGTGGAGTTTTTTTAACATCCAGTTGGCTTTCAACCATGTGGTGGGTTCAACCACTGATCAAGATAAGTCATCTGCTCTAGTTAATCTCACATCATTGACGTAAGGCCCTCTGAGAAGAAGTCATATAGCCTAGCAGTATTTTCTCACTCTTCAGTCCTCCGGATGACAGCCCTCTCAGACTGTGGAGCCCCAGTTAGAGACAGATATGATACCTGCAGTGGTACTGATGACCCTGTTGTGGAGCACAGGTAGGATTTTGTTACACTGATATACACAGCTGTGACAGTTCTGAGATATGTTTTGCCCTCTCAACCAAGCTGGCTCCTATTGTAAGATATATTATAATTTGCAGGGTTAGTAAAATAACATACAACTGGAAGCAGACAGTAAAAATGTGTCTCAAAGCAGGACAATGATGTGATCACCTGTAAATGTACTTTACTGTAGTCTAACTGTCCATCTGGGGACAGGCACTAATGTCAGTTAAGTTGTGATGGTGTCCTGCATCTGACTGTTGTATATTCAGTGTGTCAATGATTGATTGTATCTGTCTCTATGTAAATGAATGAGAGTATATATTATGTATTATATATTAGATTGGTGTTATGTTAGAGTAGGAGAAGGGAGGGGTGTAGATGCTAGAGGTCTATGAGCTGAGTCAAGATCAACAGGTCCAACACTATATGAGAGCTCCAGAGAGAGAGAGAGAGAGAGCTGGGAGGAATGGGGGCCCTTTCAGGACCATCTGGGGGACAGAGGGGGGAGGGAGCTCAACTAGGACTCAGCCAACTGGCTCCACTAGCCGGCTGGAGCCCAGAGGAGGGTAGGGGAGAGAGAGGTGGAGGGGTGGAGCCAGCTGGCTCCACTGGGAGAGAGGGCCCTCTCAACCAGAAAGGGAGCTGGAGGAAGGGGAGGCCCCAGCTCCACTAGGGCCCTCTCAGTCAGGAGGGAAGGCCCTCTTGTGGAGCCGGCTCCACTGAAGAGAAAGGGAGGGAGAGACAAGGGAGGGCCAGCTCCAGGAGAGGAAAGTGTCAAACAAGGGCTCCACTAAGAACCTCTCAGCCAGATGGCTCCACTAGGGCCCTCTCAGCCAGCTGGCTCCACTAGGGCCCTCTCAACCAGCTGGCTCCTATCGGGCCCTCTTACCAAGCTGGCTCCACTAGGGCCCTCTCAACCAGCTGGCTCCTATAGGGACCTCTCAACCAGCTGGAAACATTACAAGGGCCCTCTCAGCCAACTGGCTCCACTAGGGCCCTCTGAACCAACCGACTCCACTAGGGCCCTTTCAACCAGCTGGCTCCAATAGGGCCCTCTCAACCAGCTGGCTCCACTAGGGCCCTCTCAGTCAGCCGGCTCCACTAAGGCCCTCTCAACCAGCCACTCCACTAAGGCCCTCTCAGTCAGCCGGCTCCACTAAGGCCCTCTCAACAAGCCAGCTCCAATAGGACCATCTCAAACAGCTGGCTCCACTAGGGCCCTCTCAGCCAGCCGGATCCACTAGTGCCCTCTCAGCCACCTGGCTCCACTAGGGCCCTCTCAGCCAGACGGCTCCACTAGGGCCCTCTCAGCCAGCCGGGTACACTAGGGCCCTCTCAGCCAGCCGGCTCCACTAGGGCCCTCTCAGCCAGCCGGATCCACTAGGGCCCTCTCAACCAGCTGGCTCCTATCGGGCCCTCTCAACCAGCTGGCTCCACTAGGGCCCTCTCAGCCAGCTGGCTCCACTAGGGCCCTCTCAACCAGCTGGCTCCACTAGGGCCCTTTCAACCATCTGGCTCCACTAGGGCCCTCTAAACCAGTCGGCTCAACTAGGTCCCTCTCAGCCAACTGGCTCCACTAGGGCCCTCTCAGTCAGCCGGCTCCACTAAGGCCCTCTCAACAAGCCAGCTCCAATAGGACCATCTCAAACAGCTGGCTCCACTAGGGCCCTCTCAGCCAGCCGGATCCACTAGTGCCCTCTCAGCCACCTGGCTCCACTAGGGCCCTCTCAGCCAAACGGCTCCACTAGGGCCCTCTCAGCCAGCCGGGTACACTAGGGCCCTCTCAGCCAGCCGGCTCCACTAGGGCCCTCTCAGCCAGCCGGATCCACTAGGGCCCTCTCAACCAGCTGGCTCCTATCGGGCCCTCTCAACCAGCTGGCTCCACTAGGGCCCTCTCAACCAGCTGGCTCCTATCGGGCCCTCTCAACCAGCTGGCTCCACTAGGGCCCTCTCAACCAGCTGGCTCCTATAGGGCCCTCTCAACCAGCTGGATCCACAAGGGCCCTCTTAGCCAGCTGGCTCCACTAGGGCCCTCTCAACCAGCTGGCTCCACTAGGGCCCTCTCAACCAGCTGGCTCCTATAGGGCCCTCTCAACCAGCTGGATCCACAAGGGCCCTCTTAGCCAGCTGGCTCCACTAGGGCCCTCTCAGCCAGCCGGCTCCACTAGGGCCCTCTCAGCCAGCCGGCTCCACTAAGGCACTCTCAGCCTGCTGGCTCCACTAGGGCCCTCTAAACCAGTCGACTCCACTAGGGCCCTCTCAACCAGCTGGCTCCACTAAGGACCCCTCAACCATCTGGCTCCACTAGGGCCCTCTCAACCACCTGGCTCCACTAGGGCCCTTTCAACCATCTGGCTCCACTATTGCCCTCTCAGCCAGCTGGCTCCACTAAGGCCCTCTCAGTCAGCCGGCTCAACTAAGGCCCTCTCAACAAGCCGGCTCCACCAAGGCCCTCTCAGTCATCCGGATCCACTAGGGCCCTCTCAGCCAGCTGGCTCCACTAGGGCCCTCTCAACCAGCTGGCTCCACTAGGGCCGTTTCAACCATCTGGCTCCACTAGGGCCCTCTAAACCAGTCGGCTCAACTAGGTCCCTCTCAGCCAACTGGCTCCACTAGGGCCCTCTCAGCCAGCTGGCTCCACTAGGGCCCTCTCAACCAGCTGGCTCCACTAGGGCCCTTTCAACCATCTGGCTCCACTAGGGCCCTCTAAACCAGTCGGCTCAACTAGGTCCCTCTCAGCCAACTGGCTCCACTAGGGCCCTCTCAGTCAGCCGGCTCCACTAAGGCCCTCTCAACAAGCCAGCTCCAATAGGACGATCTCAAACAGCTGGCTCCACTAGGGCCCTCTCAGCCAGCCGGATCCACTAGTGCCCTCTCAGCCACCTGGCTCCACTAGGGCCCTCTCAGCCAGACGGCTCCACTAGGGCCCTCTCAGCCAGCCGGGTACACTAGGGCCCTCTCAGCCAGCCGGCTCCACTAGGGCCCTCTCAGCCAGCCGGATCCACTAGGGCCCTCTCAACCAGCTGGCTCCTATCGGGCCCTCTCAACCAGCTGGCTCCACTAGGGCCCTCTCAACCAGCTGGCTCCTATCGGGCCCTCTCAACCAGCTGGCTCCACTAGGGCCCTCTCAACCAGCTGGCTCCTATCGGGCCCTCTCAACCAGCTGGCTCCACTAGGGCCCTCTCAACCAGCTGGCTCCTATAGGGCCCTCTCAACCAGCTGGATCCACAAGGGCCCTCTTAGCCAGCTGGCTCCACTAGGGCCCTCTCAGCCAGCCGGCTCCACTAGGGCCCTCTCAGCCAGCCGGCTCCACTAAGGCACTCTCAGCCTGCTGGCTCCACTAGGGCCCTCTAAACCAGTCGACTCCACTAGGGCCCTCTCAACCAGCTGGCTCCACTAAGGACCCCTCAACCATCTGGCTCCACTAGGGCCCTCTCAACCACCTGGCTCCACTAGGGCCCTTTCAACCATCTGGCTCCACTATTGCCCTCTCAGCCAGCTGGCTCCACTAAGGCCCTCTCAGTCAACCGGCTCAACTAAGGCCCTCTCAACAAGCCGGCTCCACCAAGGCCCTCTCAGTCATCCGGATCCACTAGGGCCCTCTCAGCCAGCTGGCTCCACTAGGGCCCTCTCAACCAGCTGGCTCCACTAGGGCCCTTTCAACCATCTGGCTCCACTAGGGCCCTCTAAACCAGTCGGCTCAACTAGGTCCCTCTCAGCCAACTGGCTCCACTAGGGCCCTCTCAGCCAGCTGGCTCCACTAGGGCCCTCTCAACCAGCTGGCTCCACTAGGGCCCTTTCAACCATCTGGCTCCACTAGGGCCCTCTAAACCAGTCGGCTCAACTAGGTCCCTCTCAGCCAACTGGCTCCACTAGGGCCCTCTCAGCCAGCTGGCTCCACTAGGGCCCTCTCAACCAGCTGGCTCCACTAGGGCCCTTTCAACCATCTGGCTCCACTAGGGCCCTCTAAACCAGTCGGCTCAACTAGGTCCCTCTCAGCCAACTGGTTCCACTAGGGCCCTCTCAACCAGCCTGCTCCACTAGGGCCTGCTCAACCAGCTGGCTCCACTAACCAGCTGGCTCCACTAAGGTCCTCTCAGTCAGCTGGTGTGTGTAGGAGAGCGTGAGCTGTGTGTACAAGAAGTAGAAGTACAAATGTCAAGGGAAATGAACTAAAGTGATAAATCTAGTCCTAGGTTTTATTTACTGTGGTGTTTGTTCTCCACTGGTTACCCTGTTCTCATCACAACAGGTCACACATTCTGCTGACATGATTACACACTGTGGTATTTCACCTAACAGATAACAATATTATATTTTGGGGTCTTTGTAATCTGAGGGAAATATGTGTCTCTTATATCGTTGTACATTTGTCAGGAGGTTAGGAAGAACAGCTCAGTATCCAACTCATTTTGTGGGCAGTGGGCACATAGCCTGTCTTCTCTCTGCCTACCTCTCTCAATAGGAAGGCTATGCTCACTGAGTCTGTACATTGCCCATTTTTTTCTCAGTTTTTTCTCAGTCACGGTGGTCAGATAGTTTGCCATCGTTTATGTATGTTTGGTTATAATTTGTTTGGACCAGACTGTCTGAGTTCTGTCCTGAGGCTTTGTTGGGTTAGTAGTGGTTTGTGAACTAAGCTTCAGGACCAGCTGGATGAAGGGACTTTTCTCTATGTTCATCTCTTGGTATTTCAGTGCTGGTCTCTTGTTTTTATGTGGTTATAGACATTGAAGACTTGTTTCTGGATATTAATTAGTGATGGTATTAATTAGTGATGGATATTAATTAGTGATGGTATTAATTAGTGATGGATATGAATGAGTGATGGATATTAATTAGTGATGGATATTAATTAATGATAGATATTAATTAGTAATGGATATTAATTAGTGATGGTATTAATTAGTGATGGATGTGAATTAGTGATGGATATTAATAGTGATGGATATTAATTAGTGATGGATATGGGTCTAATTCTGTCCTACATTATTTGGGCCTTTTTCTTTGTACTCTAAGAATGTTAATGCAGATAGTACATAACTCAACTCTCTCCCTGATCCCCACCAGTCTAGTACATAACTCAACTCTCTCCCTGACCCCCACCAGTCTAGTACATAACTCAACTCTCTCCCTGACCCCCACCAGTCTAGTACATAACTCAACTCTCTCCCTGACCCCCACCAGTCTAGTACATAACTCAACTCTCTCCCTGACCCCCACCAGTCTAGTACATAACTCAACTCTCTCCCTGACCCCCACCAGTCTAGTACATAACTCAACTCTCTACCTGACCCCCATCAGTCTAGTACATAACTCAACTCTCTCCCTGACCCCCACCAGTCTAGTACATAACTCAACTCTCTCCAACACAATTTCATTCCTACCTTTTGTTTGTTTTCATCCCAAGGGAAAGGTTTGGAAACACCTGCACATATATTAACACAGAAACAGCACAATTCATCTCATATGACCTAGTAGTCCTGTAGAGCTCTTTAACATCCACACAATATACACTACATTACATCCTCCATACAATTCATCTCATATGACCTAGTAGAACTGTAGAGCTCTTTAACATCCACACAGTATATCTGGGTCTCCCTGTTCTGTCCCTATGTGTCCACTGCCCTGCAGAGCCCCAACCCAACACATCCCACTCAGCTTTAGGATCTTAGTGAAACATTCACTATTGGTTTCAGGTGTATTAGGTCAAGGCCAGAGTGACAACACACAGGACAGCAGACCCCCAGGGCAGGATGGAACAACCCAGCAGCTATTGAAAACAGGAAGTGGACATATTTTCAATACAGACTCCGTTTGTTGTACTGTTTTCAATATAAAACATCCAGACCTTATTCAAGTTGTCCAATAAACCCTTATAAGAGGTGAACTCAAGCAGTAGAAAGTTAGAGGTGATATTATAGGACACACTATGTGTAACTTTGCTGCTCTGCCAGCAGTTTCCTGTGGAGTTTTTCTAATGTCAGTGTTTCCTGTTGTTATGTGGGTTTAACTGATCTTATCTGCTTAAAGGTTTGTCACGTCATAGATGTGACCTGAGTCAAACTCAACAGGCCTGATGCTATATGTCAGGAAGAGAGAGAGAACGAGAGAGAGAAAGGAGGGAGTAGTGGAGAGAGAGAGGAGGAGAGGGGACAGAGGAGAGAGTAGTGGAGAGAGAGAGGAGGGGACAGAGGAGAGAGTAGTGGAGAGAGAGAGGAGGGGAGGGGACAGAGGAGAGAGTAGTGGAGAGAGAGATGAGGGGAGGGGACAGAGGAGAGAGTAGTGGAGAGAGAGAGGAGGGCAGGGGACAGAGGAGAGAGTAGTGGAGAGAGAGAGGAGGGGAGGGGATAGAGGAGAGAGTAGTGGAGAGAGAGAGGAGGGGAGGAGACAGAGGAGAGAGTAGTGGAGAGAGAGAGAGAGAGGAGGGGACAGAGGAGAGAGTAGCGGAGAGAGAGGAGGGGAGGGGACAGAGGAGAGAGTAGTGGAGAGAGAGAGGAGGGGAGGGGACAGAGGAGAGAGTAGTGGAGAGAGAGAGAGGAGGGGAGGGACAGATGAGAGTAGTGGAGAGAGAGAGGAGGGGAGGGCAGAGGAGAGAGTAGTGGAGAGAGAGAGGAGGGGGGGACAGAAGAGAGAGTAGTGGAGAGAGAGAGGAGGGGACATAGGAGAGAGTAGTGGAGAGAGAGAGGTGGGGAGGAGACAGAGGAGAGAGTAGTGGAGAGAGAGGGGAGGGGACAGAGGAGAGAGTAGTGGAGAGAGAGAGGAGGGGAGGGGACAGAGGAGAGAGTAGTGGAGAGAGAGAGAGAGAGGAGGGGACAGAGGAGAGAGAGAGGAGGGGAGGGGACAGAGGAGAGAGTAGTGGAGAGAGAGAGGGGGAGGGGACAGAGGAGAGAGTAGTGGAGAGAGTGAGGAGGGGAGAGGACAGAGGAGAGAGTAGTGGAGAGAGAGAGGAGGGGAGGGCAGAGGAGAGAGTAGTGGAGAGAGAGAGGAGGGAGGGCAGAGGAGAGAGTAGTGGAGAGAGAGAGGAGGGCAGGGGACAGATGAGAGAGTAGTGGAGAGAGAGAGGAGGGGAGGGGACAGAGGAGAGAGTAGTGGAGAGAGAGAGGAGGGGAGGGAACAGAGGAGAGAGTAGTGGAGAGAGAGAGGAGGGGAGGGGACAGAGGAGAGAGTAGTGGAGAGAGAGAGGAGGGGAGGGGACAGAGGAGAGAGAGAGGAGGGGAAGAGGAGAGAGTAGTGGAGAGAGAGAGGAGGGGAGGGAACAGAGGAGAGAGTAGTGGAGAGAGAGAGGAGGGGAGGGGACAGAGGAGAGAGTAGTGGAGAGAGAGGATGGGAGGGGACAGAGGAGAGAGGAGTGGAGAGAGAGGAGGGGAGGGGACAGAGGAGAGAGTAGTGGAGAGAGAGAGGAGGGGAGGGGACAGAGGAGAGAGTAGTGGAGAGAGAGAGGAGGGGAGGGGACAGAGGAGAGAGTAGTGGAGAGAGAGGAGGGGAGGGGACAGAGGAGAGAGGAGTGGAGAGAGAGGAGGGGAGGGGACAGAGGAGAGAGTAGTGGAGAGAGAGAGGAGGGGAGGGGACAGAGGAGGGGGTAGTGGAGAGAGAGAGGAGGGGAGGGGACAGGCCAAGGGAAGTAGGCGTGATGAGGGTGCTGCAGTGACCCCCAAAAAATACAAGAATACAAACATTTAAATTGAATCTTTTACTTTTTGGAAAACCATTTCCCCCCTAGTAGTCCAGTACTGTATCAGCGGTTTGATAAACTCTTCTGTAGGGAGCCCAAAATAACATTATTTCTATGGGCTTGCATCCTAATCCCTACCTGTAGTCTACCTACCTCTGGTATAATAGATTTCCACCTCTCACTCCATCAGTGTTGCTCTGTCTGCATCCTAATCCCTACCTGTAGTCTACCTACCTCTGTCTGCATCCTAATCCCTACCTGTAGTCTACCTACCTCTGTCTGCATCCTAATCCCTACCTGTAGTCTACCTACCTCTGTCTGCATCCTAATCCCTACCTGTAGTCTACCTACCTCTGTCTGCATCCTAATCCCTACCTGTAGTCTACCTACCTCTGTCTGCATCCTAATCCCTACCTGTAGTCTACCTACCTCTGTCTGCATCCTAATCCCTACCTGTAGTCTACCTACCTCTGGTATAATGAGCACCAAGTGTTGCTTGTCCATCTTCCTGAATTAAAAGTTGAACAGATCAATATTGTTGGCATAAGGTCATTAAAAGGTCAACTAAATGATTTAGTTATAGTGTGGATGTAGGGCTGTTTTTAGTATGTAATGAGCACCCAGATGCTGCGTATTCAACACAATAATATCAGACAGACCAGCTGGCCCGTGCTGCCTCCGTGTTGACTACTATGTTGCAATGTGAATATTATCAGAGTTGTCATTGATACTAAATGTTTCAGTTTCTCCGAGCCGCATCGTTCATTTATACAATGTTTCAATATTATCAGAGACACCTTGTTGATGCAATGCTTCAGTGTTCACAGAATGTTTCCTTTCCCTGGAGAATAATGCAGACAGGCAAATACAACATGATCTGGTTGCAGACATCATTAGGAACATCTCTGAATGCAGAGCAACAATGTAGGTGGGAAGAACATGAGACAATGACACTGTCATAGTCCACTATACGAACCGCTCCACAAGGGTGACTTCATATACATTATAGCAGGGGGTCAACAACGTTTTTCATGAGTGACACTTTACAATTGATCCTACAATTTCTAAAGATCTGCGTGACTGTAATTATTTCCATATTATTCATATAGATTATAGCAGGGGGGGGCAACGTTTTTCAATGTTCAAATGATCCTCCCATTTCTAAAGATCTGCGTGCGTGTATAACACCCCACCCAGCAGAATGTCGACCAATCACGTTCACGTTGTCATGCTGCGTCACGCGGTTGCTAAACCAATCATCACGTAATCCCTTCTCAAAGTCAGTGTACTTTATGTCGAGAAACTCTGTTTTCATCAAAAGTACGTTCTGTCACGATTCCAAAGCTATACGATACTACAGACAGCAAGTTAATTATCTCACATCTCACGTCGCCCAGAATGCACCGCGTGGGCCAATGACGTAACATCGTCAACGTTGTTGGGTTTTTGAGCTAGTGCCCAGTAGACTCCATTCACTCCGTGAAGGAGAGCGATCCCTGTCCCAGAGTCGCCCAGAATGCACCGCGTGGGCCAAAGACGTAGGTTCGTCAACGTTTCCCATCTCCTCAAAAGTATATCTGCCGTTGTGATTTAAACTCCACTCTGGGAGACACATCGATCTGCAGGTTGAACATGGTGAGATTGGAGACTCCTAAATTGATAGTGCAGTTTGTTTAGGTGATTTAACAGCTAGTTAGCTACTTCACATGCTGATATTGTCTTTGGTATTATTGTGTGTAGATACATTTAGCTAGCCAGCCCACACAGAGAGCATTGCATTGTGGATGTTGTAGTCGATTTGAGCTGCAACAGATTTCCTCAACGATTTTCCATCTTGTTACCAACCTTATTATTAGGGAAGCACCGATAGTACATTTATGGCCGATACCGATATCCAATATTTTCCTTTCCAAAAAGAAACCATACCGATAACCGATATAAAACATTTTGCGACCTTTTAAGCATTCTAGTACAGTTAAATAGTGAATGTCTGGGGGCATTTCTGTTAGTTTTTGCTGTTCTCCAAATACTACTTTCGAGTTTATAGTAAATTAGCTTCAACTGGTGGAGGGATTCGACACACCCCATTTAGCCATACCCTAGGTTTATCTGTATTTCTACACATCCCATTTAGCCATACCCTAGGTTTATCTGTATTTCTACACACCCCATTTAGCCATACCCTAGGTTTATCTGTATTTCTACACACCCCATTTAGCCATACCCTAGGTTTATCTGTATTTCTACACATCCCATTTAGCCATACCCTAGGTTTATCTGTATTTCTACACACCCCATTTAGCCATACCCTAGGTTTATCTGTATTTCTACACATCCCATTTAGCCATACCCTAGGTTTATCTGTATTTCTACACACCCCATTTAGCCATACCCTAGGTTTATCTGTATTTCTACACACCCCATTTAGCCATACCCTAGGTTTATCTGTATTTCTACACATCCCATTTAGCCATACCCTAGGTTTATCTGTATTTCTACACATACTGATGCAGGTACCTTTTACACAGCTAGACAACTATACTGATGCAGGTACCTTTTACACAGCTAGGCAACTATACTGATGCAGGTACCTTTTACACAGCTAGGCAACTATACTGATGCAGGTACCTTTTACACAGCTAGGCAACTATACTGATGCAGGTACCTTTTACACAGCTAGGCAACTATACTGATGCAGGTACCTTTTACACAGCTAGACAACTATACTGATGCAGGTACCTTTTACACAGCTAGGCAACTATACTGATGCAGGTACCTTTTACACAGCTAGGCAACTATACTGATGCAGGTACCTTTTACACAGCTAGGCAACTATACTGATGCAGGTCCCTTTTACACAGCTAGGCAACTATACTGATGCAGGTACCTTTTACACAGCTAGGCAACTATACTGATGCAGGTACATTTTACACAGCTAGGCAACTATACTGATGCAGGTCCCTTTTACACAGCTAGGCAACTATACTGATGCAGGTCCCTTTTACACAGCTAGGCAACTATACTGATGCAGGTTCCTTTTACACAGCTAGGCAACTATACTGATGCAGGTACCTTTTACCCAGCTAGGTAACTATACTGATGCAGGTACCTTTTACACAGCTAGACAACTATACTGATGCAGGTACCTTTTACACAGCTAGGCAACTATACTGATGCAGGTACCTTTTACACGGCTAGGTAACTATACTGATGCAGGTACCTTTTACACAGCTAGGCAACTATACTGATGCAGGTACCTTTTACACAGCTAGGCAACTATACTGATGCAGGTACCTTTTACCCAGCTAGGCAACTATACTGATGCAGGTACCTTTTACACAGCTAGGCAACTATACTGATGCAGGTACCTTTTACACAGCTAGGCAACTATACTGATGCAGGTTCCTTTTACACAGCTAGGCAACTATACTGATGCAGGTACCTTTTACACAGCTAGGCAACTATACTGATGTAGGTACCTTTTACACAGCTAGGCAACTATACTGATGCAGGTACCTTTTACACAGCTAGGCAACTATACTGATGCAGGTACCTTTTGCAGGTGGTCGCATGCGGTTGGACACATGGAGGAGAGAATCATTTTCTCAGTTTCCTCAAAACCGTGTCTTTTTGAAACAACTGCTGACAGCTACAGGGACATAAACACAAACATGCTGCCTGGAGACAAGTGTCCATGATAGTAGGATCGCCAGGTCAGTTTAGTCGTGAGCTTGTGCTAAATGTGGCTAGTTAGCTAGCTTGCTAACCTAGCCAATGAGGTGTGTGTGAAAGAAATAGTCAAATAAGTTATGCTAGTTACTACCCCTGATAACTTTCCCAAATAATAATGTTTGAAAGAGTGTGTATGCTAGATAAATAGTAATGGAAATGGTAGATACTACGTTATACATTTTTCACTGAGACATCATGGCGTGTCCATCAATTTAAATCCCAACCTGTAAGGAAAGAATAAATATGAAAAAAATCCACAATATATTGGACAGAACTATGAGGTCTAAAGGTCTGTCTTTCCAAGACATTCTGTTCATCTGCAAGCAGATCTGATGATTATAGATGGAGGGAGAACCTGTTATTTACAATGGAAGAATATAACTTCCTGTAGCCTATATAATGTAACAATGACAATCATCCCTTCATATATACTGTAGTTGAAGGTTATTTTAGTGTCATAAAAAGTGTTCATTAAAACAGATCAGGATGTTTGTTGGAAGGATTCAGTGTAGATGTTCTGCTGTGTATCGAGGGGTTTATATGAAAGTGGTAGATTTGTAATTCTTTACCAGAGAAAGTTCTGGATTACTTTTCTTTGGGTGACCTCAGTCTTTGACAATTCAGCTACTTTGTTAACAGTCCTACTGTAATGTTCTGGGTGTAGCTGGTGCAGAGGAGTCAGGACAGTAGAGATATGTAACTTTACTCAAATATTCCAATAACGTGTCGTAAATACCGAGCCCACAGTAACAGACCAAACATACATAAAACAATCACGCACAAAACCATGGGGAAAACAGAGGGTTAAGTAATGAACATGTCATTTGGAATTGGAACCAGGCGTGTAAAACAAAGACAAAACAAATGGAAAATGAAAAATGGATCAGCGATGGCTAGAAGGCCGGTGGCGATGGCTACAAGGCCGGTGGCGATGGCTAGAAGGCCGGTGGCGAAGGCCAAAAGGACAGTGGCGAAGGCTAGAAGGCCGGTGGCGAAGGCTAGAAGGCCGGTGGCGATGGCTAGAAGGCCGGTGGCGAAGGATAGAAGGCCGGTGGCGATGGCTAGAAGGCCGGTGGCGAAGGCTAGAAGGCCGGTGACGTCGCTGCCCGAACAAGGAGCGGGACCGACTTCTGTGGAAGTTGTAACAGTACCCCCCCTTGACACGCAGGGCGATCCGGATGGAGATGGTGGTACTCCCGCAGCAACGGAGGGTCCAAAACGTCTTCCACCGGCACCCAGCATCTCTCCTCCGGACCGTACCCCTCCCACTCCACAAGGTACTGAAGGATTTTCGCCCGACGCCTCGAGTCCAGTATGGCTCGAAAAGCATAAACCGGGTCCCCCTGGATGTCCAGAGGGGGTGGAGGAACCACCTGCACCTCAGACTCCTGGAGTGGACCAGCCACCACCGGCCTGAGGAGAGACACATGGAACGAGGGGTTAATACGGTAATCGGGGGGAAGCTGTAACCTGAAGCAAACCTCGTTCAGTCTCCTCAGGACTTTGAACCGCGGGCCCAGCTTCCGGCAGGGCAGGCGGAGGGGCAGGTTTCGGGTCGAGTGCCAGACCGGTGAAAACCCGATGGCGGAGGTGAAAACCAGAGGTAAGGCTGACCGAGACCCAGACGTTCCATGAACGCCCTCCAGACCCTTGACGTGAACTGGGGAC
The DNA here is from genome assembly GCF_034236695.1 of Oncorhynchus nerka. Classification (NCBI taxonomy): domain Eukaryota; kingdom Metazoa; phylum Chordata; class Actinopteri; order Salmoniformes; family Salmonidae; genus Oncorhynchus; species Oncorhynchus nerka. The sequence goes on along the minus strand of NC_088413.1, from coordinate 1,566,179 downwards.
CTCGATCAGACACTCTATCCTCTGGCACCCCATAGTGCCTATAAGACATGTGTAAACATGGCCTCCTCAGTCTGTAGGGCCGTAGGGAGATCGGGCAAAGGAAGGAGACCGCAGGACTTAGAGAACAGATCCACAATGACCAGGATCGTGAGGGAGGAAGATCCTCGAGGAAGTCCACAGAAAGGTGCAACCAAGGTCATTGTGGAAGGTAAGGGCTGTAACGTCCCTCTGGGCAGGTGGAGGGGAGTGGGCTCTGTACGTAACGCCGCTCGATGTCCGCGTCCAGCTCCCACACTACCGGTGCCACCAGGCAAGAGGCCGGAAGTTCGGGAGTGTGATCTATGGACCGCTCCTCTGTGTCATACATCCGGGACAGTGTGTCTGCCTTAGCGTTCTGGGAACCTGGTCTGTAGGACAGTGTGTCTGCCTTAGCGCTCTGGGAACCTGGTCTGTAGGACAGTGTGTCTGCCTTAGCGTTCTGGGAACCTGGTCTGTAGGACAGTGTGTCTGCCTTAGCGTTCTGGGAACCTGGTCTGTAGGACAGTGCGTCTGCCTTAGCGTTCTGGGAACCTGGTCTGTAGGACAGTGCGTCTGCCTTAGCGTTCTGGGAACCTGGTCGTCTGCCTTAGCGTTCTGGGAACCTGGTCTGTAGGACAGTGCGTCTGCCTTAGCGTTCTGGGAACCTGGTCTGTAGGACAGTGCGTCTGCCTTAGCGTTCTGGGAACCTGGTCTGTAGGACAGTGTGTCTGCCTTAGCGTTCTGGGAAACTGGTCTGTAGGACAGTGAAAACAAAAAGGGTAAAAAACAACATGGCCCACCTTGCCTGGCGAGGGTTCAGTCTCCACCTTGCCTGGCGAGGGTTCAGTCTCCACCTTGCCTGGCGAGGGTTCAGTCTCCACCTTGCCTGGCGAGGGTTCAGTCTCCACCTTGCCTGGCGAGGGTTCAGTCTCCACCTTGCCTGGCGAGGGTTCAGTCTCCACCTTGCCTGGCGAGGGTTCAGTCCCCACCTTGCCTGGCGAGGGTTCAGTCCCCACCTTGCCTGGCGAGGGTTCAGTCTCCACCTTGCCTGGCGAGGGTTCAGTCTCCACCTTGCCTGGCGAGGGTTCAGTCCCCACCTTGCCTGGCAAGGGTTCAGTCTCCACCTTGCCTGGCGAGGGTTCAGTCTCCACCTTGCCTGGCGAGGGTTCAGTCCCCACCTTGCCTGGCGAGGGTTCAGTCTTCACCTTGCCTGGCGAGGGTTCAGTCTCCCGGTCCCCCACATCTTAGTTTCGCTCCGCCGGGCTGAGCTTCTTCGAAAAGAAAGCACAGGGGTGGACCTTTAGTGGCGTACCCGAGCGCTGAGAGAGCACGGCTCCTCACCCAGATCCCAGCAGGGGAGCCGAGGTAAACAGAGCCCTCAGGTGACCAAAAGCCCTGTCCGCCTCAGCCGTCCACTGCAGTCGCACCGGCCCCCCCTTCAGCAGTGAGGTAATGGGAGTCGCTACCTGACCAAAGCCCCCGATAAACCTCCGGTAGTAGTTGGCTACCTGACCAAAGCCCCAGATAAACCTCCGGTAGTAGTTGGCTACCTGACCAAAGAAAATCCCGGAAAATCTCGTCTACAAAAGCCTGGAAGACATCAACCCGTACGGCATGACAAGGTACTCATAGTGCCCTGAGGTGGTACTAAATGACGTCTTCCACTCGTCCCCCTCCCGGATACGCACCAGGTTGTAAGCGCTCCTGAGATCCAATTTTGTGAAGAAGCCCTGTGCATTGACTCTATCGCACTGGATATGAGAGGCAGCAGGTAGCTGTACCTCACAGTGATTTGGTTGATACCTTGATAGTCAATGCAGGGCGCAGACCGCCATCCTTCTTCACCGCCAGAACAAGGACAGGAACCGACTTCGGCGGAAGTCGTGACACCTACAACTGTCACCTTATGTAACAACTGATTTACTTAACTAAAGGCACATCTCAATATGTGGTCCAGGTGTCTTAGTGTTCCTATAGAAACCTGTGTCCAAACTCAGCATTAAATAGCATCTAATCAGAATAGTGTACAGAGCTAAGTTATTACAGCTATTTAAATGTAATGCGCTTTTTAGTGTTTATTCTGTGTCATTAAAAAAATCACTGTTGCCTATTAGATCAATATCAGTGTGAACACATCTGATTGGACTAGATCCATGTTGAGGTGAGACACGTCTGATTGGACTAGATCCATGTTGAGGTGAGACACGTCTGATTGGACTAGATCCATGTTGGGGTGAGACACGTCTGATTGGACTAGATCCATGTTGAGGTGAGGCACATCTGATTGGACTAGATCCATGTTGAGGTGAGGCACATCTGATTGGACTAGATCCATGTTGAGGCGAGACACGTCTGATTGGACTAGATCCATGTTGAGGTGAGGCACATCTGATTGGACTAGATCCATGTTGAGGTGAGACACGTCTGATTGGACTAGATCCATGTTGGGGTGAGACACATCTGATTGGACTAGATCCATGTTGAGGTGAGGCACATCTGATTGGACTAGATCCATGTTGAGGTGAGACACGTCTGATTGGACTAGATCCATGTTGAGGTGAGACACGTCTGATTGGACTAGATCCATGTTGAGGTGAGACGCGTCTGATTGGACTAGATCCATGTTAAGGTGAGGCACGTCTGATTGGACTAGATCCATGTTGAGGTGAGACACGTCTGATTGGACTAGATCCATGTTGAGGTGAGGCACGTCTGATTGGACTAGATCCATGTTGAGGTGAGGCACGTCTGATTGGACTAGATCCATGTTGAGGTGAGGCCATTCCATGTCTTTATTGGTTTGTGTGAGAAGGCAGTTTGGGAGAAGGTGGTGGACCGTTTGAGGAGTCTACAGTTCCCCTGGTGGAGGTTCTTGGAACACTGATATTTAAGTCTGAGGTTGATGAAAACAAATTTGGTGCTGAAATGTTGTGTGTTATCTTGAATACCATGCAGATGTTGGAGTACAGAATGAAATGGAGAGGAGAGGAGAGGGGGAGTAGAGGAGAGGAGAGGGGAGGAGAGGAGAAGTGGGGGGAGTAGAGGAGAGGAGAAGGGGAGGAGAAGAGAAGAGGAGAAGAGAGGAGAGGAGAAGAGAGGAGAGAGGGGGTGACGAGGAAAGGGGGAGAAGAGGAGAGGGGGAGATAAGGGGGGATAGGGGCAGAATAGGAGAAGAGAGGGGGAGAAGAGAGATTGGGAGAAGAGGAGAACAGAGAGGGAGAAGAGGAGAACAGAGAGGGAGAAGAGGAGAACAGAGGAGAAGGGGAGAAGAGGAAAGGGAGAGAAGAGTAGAGGGGGAGAAGAGTAGAGGGGGAGAAGAGGAGAAGAGAGGGGAGGTGAGAAGAGTAGAGGGGGAGAAGAGGAGAGGGGGAGAAGAGGGCAGGGGGAAGAAGAGTAGAGGGGGAGAAGAGTAGAGGGGGAGAAGAGGAGAAGAGAGGGGAGGGGAGAAGACGAGAGAGAGAAGAGGATAAGAGGGTAAGGGGGAGAGGAAGGGGAGAAGGTGGAGAGGAAGAGGAGAAGAGAGGAGAGGGGGAGGAGAAGAGATGGGGAGAGCAGAGGGGTGAGAAGAGGTGAGGGGGAAGAGGTGGAGAAGAGAAGAGGACAGGGGGAGAAGAGGAGAGGGGAGGGGGAAGAGAGGTGGAGAAGAGAAGAAGAGAGGTGGAGAAGAGGAGGGGAGAGAGGGGGGGGAGAAGAGAGGTGGAGAAGAGAGTGGGAGCAGGGAGGAGAAATGGAGAGGAGGAGAAGAGCAGAGGGGTGAGAAGGGGAGAAGGGAGGGGTAGAATTGGGGAGAAGAGAGGAGAGAAGGGGGGGAGTTGAGGAGAAGAGAGGTGGTAAAACGGAGGAGGGGGAGAAGGGGGAGAAGAGGAGAGGGGGAGAAGATGAAGAGAAAGGGGGAGAAGAGGATAGGGAGAAGGGGGAGAAGATGAAGAGAGAGGGGGAGAAGAGGGGGTGGGTGAAGAGTAGAGGGGGAGAAGAGGGGGAGAAGAGGGGGTGGGTGAAGAGTAGAGGGGGAGAAGAGTGGGTGGGTGAAGAGAAGAGGGGGTGGGTGAAGTGGAGAGGGGAGAGAGTGGGTGGGTGAAGAGGAGAGTGGGGAGAAGAGGGGGTGGGTGAAGAGAAGGGAGAGGAGAGGAGTAGAGAGGGGGAGAGGGTAGGAGAGGAGAAGAGATGGAGAGAAGAGGAGAAGAGAGGGGTTGAAGAGGAGAGGAGAGGGGGAGAAGAGGAGGGGAGAAGAGAAGGGAGAAGAATAGAGGTGGGAGGAGAGGGTAGGAGAGGAGAGGGGAGAGTAGTAAAGGAGGGAGGAGAGGGGCGAGGAGAGGGGGAGAAGAGGAGAAGAGAAGGGAGAAGAATAGAGGTGGGAGGAGAGGGTAGGAGAGGGGCGAGGAGAGGGGAGGAGAGGAGAAGAGGAGGGGGAGAAGGGGAGAAGAGAGGTAGGAGAATGAGGAGAAGAGGAGGGGAGAAGGGAGTAGAGGTGGGAGGAGAGGGTAGGAGAGGAGAAGAGAGGGGGAGAAGAGGAGAAGAGAGGGGTTGGAGAGGAGAGGGGAGAGGGGAGAAGAGTAGAGGTGGGAGGAGAGGGTAGGAGAGGGGCAAGGAGTGGAGAGGGGAGGAGAGGAGAGTAGAAGAGAGGGGGAGAAGAGGAGGAGAGAGGGGTTGAAGAGGAGGAGAGGGGGGGCGGAGAGGAGAGGGGAGAAGAGGGGGAGAGAGGGGTTGAAGAGGAGGAGAGAGGGGGAGAAGAGTAGAGGTGGGAGGAGAGGAGAGGAGAAGAGAGGGGGAGAAGAGTAGAGGTGGGAGGAGAGGGGCGAGGAGTGGAGAGGGGAGGAGAGGAGAAGAAAGGGGGAGAAGAGGAGAGGGGGAAGGGGGAAGAAGAGGGGGTGGGTGAAGAGGAGAGGGGTTGAAGAGGAGAGGAGGGGGGAGAAGGGGGGAGAAGAGGAGAAAAGAGGGGTTGAAGAGGAGGAGAGAGGGGGTGAAGAGGAGAGGAGAGGGGAGAAGAGTAGAGGTGGGAGGAGAGGGTAGGAGAGGAGAAGAGAGGGGGAGTTCATTAACTCAATTCTATTGACAATGTTTGTCTATGGAGATTGCATGGCTGAGTGTTTGATTTTATACATTTGTCAGGAAGGGGTGTAGCTGAAATAGAGTCCACTAATTTGAAGGGGTGTCCACATACTTTTGTATATATAGTGTATGTACACGTTGTTGCACCATACCAACGATAAGCCTGTCTTCCCCATCACATCATGAAAGGTCATGTTGATGTTCATTTAACCTCTGTCTCTCTCTTCCTCTGACTCCTCCCTTTCTCCTCTGTCTCTCTCTTTCTCCTCAGATCTCCAGGCTCAAAGCGTCAGTCCACCAGGTAGGTAGAGTATAAATCTACAGTGATTATAGCAGTTCAATATTAGTCACCTTTATTATCCCACATGGAGAAATTCATGTGTCCATACAAACCATTCTAAACCCCAATAACAAGTAGTGTTTTATGGAACTACTTATACTTGACATATTATATATTATATTGGTCTGATGTTAGAGTAGGAGAAGGGGGGTGTAGATGATAGAGGTCTGTTACTAAGGCAACAGGTCTGATGCTATCTGTCAGGAAGAGAGAGAGAGGAACAGAGAGAGAGAGAGAAGGCGTGGAGAGAAAGTGAGATGTCAACAGAGATAGGGCTGACAGACTAACATGCAGCCAACTGAATATCTTGTCTTTACTGACTTCTCACCAGTGATGTCATCATAACCAGTAACTTTTCCACTCTTGGTCCGGCTCAGCCCCTGACCCCTGACCTCTGAAATTAATGATTAAAAAAATTATATATATATATTTTTAAATTAGATTTATTCTCATCTGCAAAGAGTTACACATTTGCATGGAAGGGGAATGTACACTACATGACCAAAAGTATGTGGACACCTGCTAATCTAACATCTCATTCCAAAATCATGGGCATTAATATGGAGTTGGTCCCCCCCTTTGCTGCTATAACAGCCTCCACTGTTCTGTGAAGACTTTCCACTAGATGATGGAACATTGCTGCAGGGACTTGCTTCCTTTCAGCCACAACAGCATTAGTGAGGTTGGGCGATTAGGCCTGGCTCAGTCAACGTTTCAATTCATCCCTAAAGGTATTCAATGGGGTTTAGGTCAGGGCTCTGTGAAGGCCAGTAAAGTTCTTCCACATCGAACTCAACAAACTATTTCTGTATGGACCTCGCTTTGTGTACAGGGGCATTGTCATGCTGAAACAGGAAAGGGCCATCCCCAAACTGTTGCCACAAAGTTAGAAACACAGAATAGTCTAGAATGTCATTGTATGCTGTAGAGATTAGATTTCCCTTCAATGAAACTAAGGGGCCTAACATGATCCATTAAAAACAACCCCAGACCATTATTCCTCCTCCACCAAACTTTACAGTTGGCACTATGCTTTGGGGCAGGTAGTGTTCTCCTGGCATCTGCCAAACCCAGGTTTGTGGTATGGACTGCCAGATGGTGAAACGTGATTCAACACTCCAGAGAAAGTGTTTCCACTCCAGCAGACGCTTGGCATTGCACATGGTGATCTTAGGCTTGTGTGCTGCTGCTCTGCTGTAGAAACCCATTTCATGAAGCTCCAGACGAACAGTTCTTGTGCTGAAGTTTCTTCCAGAGGAAGTTTGGAATTCGGAAGTGAGTGTTGCAACCGAGGACAGATGATTTTTACACGCAACGAACTTCAGCACTCGCGGTCCCGTTCTGTGAGCTTGTGTGAGCTACCACTTCGAGGCTAAGCCACTGCTGCTCCTAGACGTTTCCACGTCACAATAACAGCACTTACAGTTGACCGGGGCAGCTAAAGCAGGGTAGAAATTAGACCAACAGACTTGTTGGAAAGGTAGCATACTATGATGGTGACGTGTTGATTGTCACTGAGTTCTTCAGTAAGGCCATTCTACTGCCATTGTTTGTCTATGGAGATTGCATGGCAGTGTGCTCGATTTTATTCACAGGTCAGGAAGGGGTGTGGCTGAAATAGCCAAATCCACTAATTTGAAGGGGCGTCCACATACTTTTGTACATACTGTAAGGTGTATCTGGGTCGGCCCGTCCTCCACCACCCCAACCCAACACATCCCACTCAGCTTTAGGATCTTAGTGAAACATTCACTATTGGTTTCAGGTGTGTTAGGTCAAGGCCAGAGTCACAACACACAGGACAGCAGACCCCCAGGGCAGGACTGAACAACCCAACAGCTGTTGAAAACAGGAAGTGGTCATGTTTTTTATACAGAATCCTTTTGTCCTACAGTTTTCCATATAAGGCATCCTGACCTCATGAACGTTGACCAGTAAATCAAATCTAGTGATACATAACGAGACATTTCTGCCGTCCATTGTGACATTGTTGGAGGATAACCAACCCTCCAATTCATTAGAATGCATTTCTCAGCCTCTATAAATGCTTAGTTACACAGTTTCTTCTGATAACTGTCTCCGGTATCAACATTTCCAAGCCAACAAATACAGGGAGAAAAGAGAATCTGTAGACATGCTGAGATAAAAGAGCATCCGCTTTACCAGAATTCAGTCAGAATTCACAAGACCACAACATACGCAGATATGTCCCCTTTTGTGGATGGGGGGTCTTTAATCAACCACAAGGCTGGGAGAGAGAGATAGTAATTACTCACTGACAAACTGAGGAGGAGACAGGGGAAGAGGGAGAGAGAGATCTTACTCACTGACAGACTGAGGAGGAGACAGGGGAGGAGGGAGAGAGAGAGAGATAGGAGAGAGATAGTTCTTACTCACTGACAGACTGAGGAGGAGACAGGGGAGGAGGGAGAGAGAGAGATAGGAGAGAGATAGTTATTACTCACTGACAGACTGAGGAGGAGACAGGGGAGGAGGGAGAGAGAGAGAGATAGGAGAGAGATAGTTCTTACTCACTGACAGACTGAGGAGGAGACAGGGGAGGAGGGAGAGAGAGAGATAGGAGAGAGATAGTTCTTACTCACTGACAGACTGAGGAGGAGACAGGGGAGGAGGGAGAGAGAGATAGGAGAGAGATAGTTCTTACTCATTGACAGACTGAGGAGGAGACAGGGGAGGAGGGAGAGAGAGATAGTTCTTACTCACTGACAGACTGAGGAGGAGACAGGGGAGGAGGGAGAGAGAGCGATAGGAGAGAGAGATAGTTCTTACTCACTGACAGACTGAGGAGGAGACAGGGGAGGAGGGAGAGAGAGATAGGAGAGAGAGATAGTTCTTACTCACTGACAGACTGAGGAGGAGACAGGGGAGGAGGGAGAGAGAGAGAGAGATAAGAGAGAGATAACTTACTCACTGACAGCCTGAGGAGGAGACAGGGGAGGAGGGAGAGAGAGATAGTTCTTACTCACTGACAGACTGAGGAGGAGACAGGGGAGGAGAGAGAGAGAGATAGGAGAGACAGATAGTTCTTACTCACTGACAGACTGAGGAGGAGACAGGGGAGGAAGGAGAGAGATAGGAGAGAGATAGTTCTTACACACTGACAGACTGAGGAGGAGACAGGGGAGGAGGGAGAGAGAGAGAGAGATAGTTCTTACTCACTGACAGACTGAGGAGGAGACGGGGGAGGAAGGAGAGAGAGATAGGAGAGAGAGATAGTTATTACTCACTGACAGACTGAGGAGGAGACAGGGGAGGAGGGAGAGAGAGAGTGATAGGAGAGAGATAGTTCTTACTCATTGACAGACTGAGGAGGAGACAGGGGAGGAGGGAGAGAGAGAGAGATAGGAGAGAGAGACAGTTCTTACTCACTGACAGCCTGAGGAGGAGACAGGGGAGGAGGGAGAGAGAGAGAGATAGGAGAGAGAGATAGTTCTTACTCACTGACAGACTGAGGAGGAGACAGGGGAGGAGGGAGAGAGAGATAGGAGAGAGAGATAGTTAATAGAAGTTAATCTCACATCATTGAAGTTAGGACGTAATGAGAGAGAAGTCATATAGCCTAGCAGTATTTTACACTCTTCAGTCCACTCTTTATGACAGCAGACTGTGGAGCCCCAGTTAGAGACAGACATGATACCTGCAGTGGTACTGATGACCCTGTTGTGGAGCACAGGTAGGATTTTGCTACACTGATATACACTTGTGACAGTTACTGAGATATGTTTTGATATTGTAAGATATATTATAATTTGCAGGGTTAGTAAAATAACATACAACTGGAAGCAGACAGTAAAAATGTGTCTCAAAGCAGGACAATGATGTGATCACCTGTAAATGTACTTTACTGTAGTCTAACTGTCCATCTGGGGACAGGCACTAATGTCAGTTAAGTTGTGATGGTGTCCTGCATCTGACTGTTGTATATTCAGTGTGTCAATGATTGATTGTATCTGTCTCTATGTAAATGAATGAGAGTATATATTATGTATTATATATTATATTGGTGTTATGTTAGAGTAGGAGAAGGGAGGGGTGTAGATGATAGAGGTCTATGAGCTGAGTCAAGATCATCAAGTCCAACACTATATGTCAAGAAAAGAGAGAGAGAGAGAGAGAGAGAGAGAGAGAGAGATGAGCATAATGAGAGGGAGGAGAGAGGAAGGGTGGGGAGAGCAGAGGACGGGAGGGGACAGAGGAGGATAAGGGAGAGAGGAGGTAGAGGAGGGAGGAGGGTAAGGGAGAGAAAAGGAGAGGGGAGAGAGAGAATTGTGGAGGAGAGAGAAAGAGAGAGAAGGGGAGGGAAGAGAGAGGGGAGGGAAGAGAGATTTGTAGAGAAGAGAGAAAGAGTAAGGGAAGGGCTCCACTAGGGCCCTCTCAGCCAGCCTGCTCCACTAGGGCCCTCTCAGCCAGCCTGTTCCACTAGGGCCCTCTGAGCCAGCCTGCTCCACTAGGGCCCTCTCAGTCAGCCGGCTCCACTAGGGCCCTCTCAGCCAGCCTGCTCCTCTAGGGCCCTCTGAGCCAGCCTGGCTCCACTAGGGCCCTCTCAGCCAGCCTGCTCCACTAAGACCCTCTCAGCCAGCCTGTTCCACTAGGGCCCTCTCAGCCAGCCTGCTCCACTAGGGCCCTCTCAGCCAGCCTGCTCCACTAGGGCCCTCTCAGCCAGCCTGTTCCACTAGGGCCCTCTGAGCCAGCCTGCTCCACTAGGGCCCTCTCAGCCAGCCTGCTCCACTAGGGCCATCTCAGCCAGCCGGCTCCACTAGGGCCCTCTCAGCCAGCCGGCTCCACTAGGGCCCTCTCAGCCAGCCTGCTCCACTAGGGCCCTCTCAGCCAGCCTGTTCCACTAGGGCCCTCTCAGCCAGCCTGTTCCACTAGGGCCCTCTCAGCCAGCCTGCTCCAATAGGGCCCTCTCAGCCAGCCGGCTCCACTAGGGCCCTCTCAGCCAGCCTGCTCCACTAGGGCCCTCTCAGCCAGCCAGCTCCACTAGGGCCCTCTCAGCCAGCCTGCTCCACTAAGGTCCTCTCAGCCAGCTGGTGTGTGTAGGAGAGTGTGAGCTGTGTGTACAAAAAGTAGAAGTACAAATGTCAAGGGAAATGAACTAAAGTGATAAATCTCGTCCTAGGTTTTATTTACTGTGGTGTTTGTTCTCCACTGGTTACCCTGTTCTCATCACAACAGGTCACACATTCTGCTGACATGATTACACACTGTGGTATTTTACCCAACAGATACAGGAGCTTGTCAATATTATATTTTCAAATTATTTTGGGTGCCTTGTAATATGAGAGAAATATATGTCTCCTATATCGACGTACATTTGGCAGGAGGTTAGGAAGTGCATCTCAGTTTCCACCTCATTTTGTGAGTAGTGGGCATATAGGCTGTCTTCTCTCTGCCTATGGTGACCTCTCTCAATAGCAAGGCTATGCTCACATTGTCTCTACATTGTCCATTTGTTTCTCTGTTTTCTATCAGTCACAGTGGTCAGATAGTCTGCCACCATGTCCTGTCTGTTTTCTATCAGTCACAGTGGTCAGATAGTCTGCCACCGTGTCCTGTCTGTTTTCTATCAGTCACAGTGGTCAGATAGTCTGCCACCGTGTCCTGTCTGTTTTCTATCAGTCACAGTGGTCAGATAGTCTGCCACCGTGTCCTGTCTGTTTTCTATCAGTCACAGTGGTCAGATAGTCTGCCACCGTGTCCTGTCTGTTTTCTATCAGTCACAGTGGTCAGATAGTCTGCCACCGTGTCCTGTCTGTTTTCTATCAGTCACAGTGGTCAGATAGTCTGCCACCGTGTCCTGTCTGTTTTCTATCAGTCACAGTGGTCAGATAGTCTGCCACCGTGTCCTGTCTGTTTTCTATCAGTCACAGTGGTCAGATAGTCTGCCACCGTGTCCTGTCTGTTTAGGGCCAAACAGCATTTAATTCACTTTGACATTTTATAGTTGTGTAGTTGTCACGGCTGATTTCCTCCTCTTCGTCTGAAGAGGAGGAAGGATCGGACCAAGATGCGGCGTGGTACGTGTTCATGATGATTTTAATAAGACAAACACTGAACACTAATGAAATACAAAACAATAAACGAGGACGTACAAATACCAAACCGAAACAGACACAGACACGGAAACAATCACCCACAAAGTACCCACAGAATATGGCTGCCTAAATATGGTTCCCAATCAGAGACAACGATAGACAGCTGCCTCTAATTGAGAACCAATCTAGGAAACCATTGACATACAATATACCTAGAAAGGTGGGAGCCCCATACACATACAAAACCCCTAGACAAGACCAAAAACACATACATCACCCATGTCACACCCTGACCTAACGAAAATAACAAGGAAAACAAAGAATACTATGGTCAGACAGTAGTTCTAGATAATGTGTGGTTTATTATATTTCTAGTCAGTAAATATTTAATAATTGTGTAGTTCTAGATACTGTGTAGGTTTATTATATTTCCTAGTCAGTAAATATTTAATAATTGTGTAGTTCTAGATACTGTGTAGGTTTATTATATTTCTAGTCAGTAAATATTGAATAATTGTGTAGTTCTAGATACTGTGTGGTTTATTATATTTCTAGTCAGTAAATATATAATAATTGTGTAGTTCTAGATACTGTGTAGGTTGATTATATTGTCACCCATAGCATTGGTGTCCTGTATGACAGAGTCATAGACATGTAAGATGCATGAAAGAGGAGGATGGCGTTGATGTTTCTCTACAGGGGGAGTCAACATGTGTTTTCTACCTGTCTACCTGTCTAGTACCCCCACCTGTCTAGTACAGAACTCAACCCTCTCCCTGACCCCACCTGTCTAGTACAGAACTCAACCCTCTCCCTGACCCCCACCTGTCTAGTACCCCCACCTGTCTAGTACAGAACTCAACCCTCTCCCTGACCCCCACCTGTCTAGTACCCCCACCTGTCTAGTACATAACTCAACTCTCTCCCTGACCCCCACCTGTCTAGTACATAACTCAACTCTCTCCCTGACCCCCACCAGTCTAGTACATAACTCAACTCTCTCCCTGACCCCCACCAGTCTAGTATACCGATACTCTGTACCAGTACCCCTGTATATAGCCTCCACATTGACTCTGTACCAGTACCCCTGTATATAGCCTCCACATTGACTCTGTACCAGTACCCTGTATATAGCCTCCACATTGTACCGGTACCCCCTGTATATAGCCTCCACATTGACTCTGTACCGGTACCCCCTGTATATAGCCTCCACATTGACTCTGTACCAGTACCCCTGTATATAGCCTCCACATTGACTCTGTACCAGTACCCCTGTATATAGCCTCCACATTGTACCGGTACCCCTGTATATAGCCTCCACATTGACTCTGTACCAGTACCCCTGTATATAGCCTCCACATTGTACCGGTACCCCTGTATATAGCCTCCACATTGACTCTGTACCGGTACCCCCTGTATATAGCCTCCACATTGACTCTGTACCAGTACCCCTGTATATAGCCTCCACATTGACTCTGTACCAGTACCCCTGTATATAGCCTCCACATTGACTCTGTACCCCTGTATATAGCCTCCACATTGACTCTGTACCGGTAACCCCTGTATATAGCCTCCACATTGACTCTGTACCAGTACCCCTGTATATAGCCTCCACATTGACTCTGTACCGGTAACCCCTGTATATAGCCTCCACATTGACTCTGTACCAGTACCCTGTATATAGCCTCCACATTGACTCTGTACCAGTACCCCTGTATATAGCCTCCACATTGACTCTGTACCAGTACCCCTGTATATAGCCTCCACATTGACTCTGTACCGGTACCCCTGTATATAGCCTCCACATTGACTCTGTACCGGTACCCCTGTATATAGCCTCCACATTGACTCTGTACCGGTACCCCTGTATATAGCCTCCACATTGACTCTGTACCGGTACCCCTGTATATAGCCTCCACATTGACTCTGTACTGGTACCCCCTGTATATAGCCTCCACATTGACTCTGTACCAGTACCCCTGTATATAGCCTCCACATTGACTCTGTACCAGTACCCCTGTATATAGCCTCCACATGGACTCTGTACCAGTACCCCCTGTATATAGCCTCCACATTGACTCTGTACCAGTACCTCCTGTATATAGCCTCCACATTGACTCTGTACTGGTACCCCCTGTATATAGCCTCCACATTGACTCTGTACCAGTACCCCTGTATATAGCCTCCACATTGACTCTGTACCAGTACCCCTGTATATAGCCTCCACATTGACTCTGTACCGGTACCCCTGTATATAGCCTCCACATTGACTCTGTACCTGTACCCCTGTATATAGCCTCCACATTGACTCTGTACCAGTACCCCTGTATATAGCCTCCACATTGACTCTGTACCGGTACCCCTGTATATAGCCTCCACATTGTTTATTTGTTTAGTTGTTAGTTTAGTTTAGTTGTTTAGTTGTTAGTTTAGTTGTTTAGTTGTTAGTTTAGTTGTTAGTTTAGTTGTTTGTTTAGTTGTTAGTTTAGTTGTTAGTTTAGTTGTTTAGTTGTTAGTTTAGTTGTTTAGTTGTTTAGTTGTTAGTTTAGTTTAGTTGTTAGTTTAGTTGTTAGTTTAGTTGTTAGTTTAGTAGTTTAGTTGTTAGTTTAGTTGTTAGTTTAGTTGTTAGTTTAGTTTAGTTGTTAGTTTAGTTGTTAGTTTAGTTTAGTTGTTAGTTTAGTTAGTTTAGTTGTTAGTTTAGTTGTTAGTTTAGTTGTTTAGTTGTTAGTTTAGTTGTTTAGTTGTTAGTTTAGTTGTTTAGTTGTTAGATTAGTTGTTAGTTTAGTTGTTAGTTTAGTTGTTTAGTTGTTAGTTTAGTTGTTTAGTTGTTTAGTTGTTAGTTTAGTTGTTTAGTTGTTTAGTTGTTAGTTTAGTTGTTAGTTTAATTTAGTTGTTAGTTTAGTTGTTAGTTTAGTTGTTAGTTTAGTTGTTAGTTTAGTTGTTTGTTTAGTTGTTTAGTTGTTAGTTTAGTTGTTTAGTTGTTAGTTTAGTTGTTTAGTTGTTAGTTTAGTTGTTAGTTTAGTTGTTTAGTTGTTAGTTTAGTTGTTAGTTTAGTTGTTTAGTTGTTTAGTTGTTAGTTTAGTTGTTTAGTTGTTTAGTTGTTAGTTTAGTTGTTAGTTTAGTTGTTTAGTTGTTTAGTTTTTAGTTTAGTTGTTAGTTTAGTTGTTTAGTTGTTAGTTTAGTTGTTTAGTTGTTTAGTTGTTAGTTTAGTTGTTAGTTTAGTTGTTAGTTTAGTTGTTAGTTTAGTTGTTTAGTTGTTTAGTTGTTAGTTTAGTTGTTAGTTTAGTTGTTAGTTTAGTTTAGTTGTTTAGTTGTTTAGTTGTTAGTTTAGTTGTTAGTTTAGTTTAGTTGTTTAGTTGTTAGTTTAGTTTAGTTGTTTAGTTGTTTAGTTGTTAGTTTAGTTGTTAGTTTAGTTGTTTAGTTTAGTTGTTAGTTTAGTTGTTTAGTTGTTAGTTTAGTTTAGTTGTTTAGTTGTTTAGTTGTTAGTTTAGTTGTTAGTTTAGTTGTTAGTTTAGTTGTTAGTTTAGTTGTTTAGTTGTTAGTTTAGTTGTTTAGTTGTTTAGTTGTTAGTTTAGTTTAGTTGTTAGTTTAGTTTAGTTGTTTAGTTGTTAGTTTAGTTGTTAGTTTAGTTGTTAGTTTAGTTTAGTTGTTTAGTTGTTAGTTTAGTTGTTAGTTTAGTTGTTTAGTTGTTAGTTTAGTTGTTAGTTTAGTTGTTAGTTGTTTAGTTGTTAGTTTAGTTTAGTTGTTTAGTTGTTAGTTTAGTTGTTAGTTTAGTTTAGTTGTTTAGTTGTTAGTTTAGTTTAGTTGTTTAGTTGTTAGTTTAGTTGTTAGTTTAGTTGTTTAGTTGTTAGTTTAGTTGTTAGTTTAGTTTAGTTGTTAGTTTAGTTTAGTTGTTTAGTTGTTAGTTTAGTTGTTAGTTTAGTTTAGTTGTTAGTTTAGTTTAGTTGTTTAGTTGTTAGTTTAGTTTAGTTGTTTAGTTGTTAGTTTAGTTGTTTAGTTGTTAGTTTAGTTGTTAGTTTAGTTTAGTTGTTAGTTTAGTTTAGTTGTTTAGTTGTTAGTTTAGTTTTTAGTTTAGTTGTTTAGTTGTTAGTTTAGTTGTTAGTTTAGTTTAGTTGTTAGTTTAGTTTAGTTGTTTAGTTGTTAGTTCAGTTTAGTTGTTTAGTTGTTAGTTTAGTTGTTTAGTTGTTAGTTTAGTTAGTTTAGTTTAGTTGTTTAGTTGTTAGTTTTGTTTAGTTGTTTAGTTGTTTAGTTGTTTAGTTGTTAGTTTAGTTTAGTTGTTTAGTTGTTTAGTTGTTAGTTTAGTTTAGTTGTTTAGTTGTTAGTTTAGTTGTTTAGTTGTTAGTTTAGTTGTTTAGTTGTTTAGTTGTTTAGTTGTTAGTTTAGTTGTTAGTTCAGTTTAGTTGTTAGTTTAGTTTAGTTGTTTAGTTGTTAGTTTAGTTTAGTTGTTAATTCAGTTGTTAGTTTAGTTGTTTAGTTGTTAGTTCAGTTTAGTTGTTTAGTTGTTAGTTCAGTTTAGTTGTTTAGTTGTTAGTTTAGTTTAGTTGTTTAGTTGTTAGTTTAGTTGTTTAGTTGTTAGTTCAGTTTAGTTGTTTAGTTGTTAGTTCAGTTTAGTTGTTTAGTTTTTCTGGGAGCAAGACATCCTGGTCCACGACGGGGGGTTTTGTTTTGTAGTCCATGATTGACTGTAGACCCTGTAGACCCTGTAGGCTGTAGACCCTGTAGACTGTAGACCCTATAGAGCCACATACCTCTCCTATCTGAGTCATTGAAAAGACTAGATCCATGTTGAGGTGAGACACGTCTGATTGGACTAGACCCATGTTGAGGTGAGGCACATCTGATTGGACTAGATCCATGTTGAGGTGAGACACATCTGATTGGACTAGATCCATGTTAAGGTGAGACACATCTGATTGGACTAGATCCATGTTGAGGTGAGACACGTCTGATTGGACTAGATCCATGTTGAGGTGAGGCACGCCTGATTGGACTAGATCCATGTTGAGGTGAGACACATCTGATTGGACTAGATCCATGTTGAGGTGAGACACATCTGATTGGACTAGATCCATGTTGAGGTGAGACACGCCTGATTGGACTAGATCCATGTTGAGGTGAGACACATCTGATTGGACTAGATCCATGTTGAGGTGAGACACATCTGATTGGACTAGATCCATGTTGAGGTGAGACCATTCCATGTCTTTATTGGTTTGTGTGAGAAGGCAGTTTGGGAGAAGGTGGTGGACCTGTTGAGGATTCTACAGTTCCCCTGGTGGAGGTTCTTGGAACACTGATATTTAAGTCTGAGGTTGATGAAATCCAAATGTGGTGCTGCAATGTTGTGTGTTATCTTGAATACCAGGCAGATGTTGGAGTACAGAATGAAATGGAGAGGAGAGGAGAGGAGAAGAGAGGGGGAGAAGAGGAGAGGGGGAGGAGAGGAGAAGAGAGGGGGAGAAGAGGAGAGGGGGAGGAGAGGAGAAGAGAGGGGGAGAAGAGGAGAAGAGAGGGGGGATGAGATTTGAGGGGGAGAAAAGGATAGTGGTGAGAAGAGTAGAATAATGGGTCAGAAGAGGAGAGAGGGGAGGGGAGGGGAGGGGGAGAAGAGGAGAGGGTGAGAAGAGAGACTGGGAGAAGAGGAAAGGGAGAGGAGATGAAGAGTAGAGGGGGAGCATTGGGGAGAAGATGAGAAGAAAGGGTGAGGAGAGGTGAGGGGGATGAGAGGAGATGAGAGACTGGGAGAAGAGGAGAGGAGGGGGAGGAGAGAGAGAGGGGGGAGAAGAAGTGAGTGGGGAGTAGAAGTGAGTGGGGAGGGGAGGAGAGGGGATAAGAGGGAGAGAACAGAAGTGGAGAGGAGGAGAAGAGTAAAGGGGGAGGGGAGAGAAAGAAGAGGAGATGTGGAGAGGGGGAGAAGAGGAGAGGGGATAAGAGTAAAGGGGAGGGGAAGAAGAGAAGAGAGGGGATGGGAGGGGATAAGAGAGGAGAAGAGAGGAGAGTGGGAGAAGAGAGACTGTGAGAAGAGGAGAGGAAAAGGGGAGAAGAGGATAGGAGAGGAGAGGAGAGGAGAAGAGAGGAGAGGAGAGGATAAGAGAGTGGGGAGAGAAGAGGAGAGGAGAGGGGGAGAATTGGGGAGAAGAGGAGAATAGAGGGGGAGGAGAGGAGAGGTGGGAAGAGGAGAATAGAGGAGAGGGGGAGGAGAAGAGAGGTGGGAGAAGAGGGGAGTGGGGAGAACTGGAGAAGAGAGTGGGGGAAGAGGAGAAGAGAGGGGAGAAGAGAGAAGAGAGAGGCAGAAGAGGAGAAGAGAGACTGGGAGGAGAGGAGAAGGAAGGGAGAGAAGGGGAATAGAGAGGTGGAGAAAAGGAGAAGAGGGGGGGTGGAAGAGGAGAGGGGAGAAGGGGGAGAAAGGGGAGAAGGGAGAAAGGGGGAGAAGAGAGACTGGGAAAGAGGGGGAGAAAGGGAAGAGAAGAGGAGAATAGAGGGGAGAAGAGAGACTAGGAGAGGGGAGAAGAGAAAAAGAGGAGAGAGGAGAGGAGGAGGAGAAGAGAGGGGAGAAGAGGAGAGGGGGAGAGGGGAGAGGGAGAATAGGAGAGGGGAGAAGAGGAAAGGGGGAGAGGAGAAGAGGAGACGAGAGAGGAGGGGAGAGGAGGAGGGGGAGAAGAGGGGGGGGAAGGGGGAGAAGAGAGATTGGGGGATGAGAGAAGAGGATAAAGGGAGAAAAGGAGAGGGGGGAGAAGAGAAGAGGAAAGGGGAAGGGGAGGGAAGAAGAGGAGAGGGGGAGACTAGTAGAGGGGGGGAGAAGAGGAGAAGGAAGGGGGAAGTGAGGAGAGGGGGAGGAGAGGGGAGGAAAGGAGAGGAAAGGGCAGGAGAGGGGAAAGGAAGAGGAGAGGAGAGGGGAGGAGAGGGGGAGGAGAGGAAAGGGGGAGAAGAGGAGAATTGAGGGGAAGGGGAGAAGAGGAGAGGATAAAGGAGAAGAGAGGGGGAGAAGAGGAGAGGGGGAGAAGAGGAAAGGGGGAGAAGAGAGAGGCAGGTGAGGAGACAGGAGAAAAGGAGAGGGGGAGAAAAGCAGAGGGGAGAATAGGAGAGGAGAAGAGGAGAGGGGAGGGGAGAAGAGGAGAAGAGAGGAAGAGGAGAGGAGAGGAGAGAGAAGGAGGAGAAGAGAGGGAGAAGAGAGGAGGAGAGGGGGAGAAGAGGAGAGGGGAGAAGAGAGAGAGAGAGGGGGAGAGGAGAGGAGGAGAGGAGAGGGGGATGGGAGTGGAAGAAGAGTAAAGGGAGAGAAGAGGAGAAGAGAGTGAGAGAAGAGAGAGAGAGGTGGAGAAGGGGAGAATAGGAGACAGGGAGAAGAGGGGGGAGAGGAGAGGAGAGGGGGAAAAGAGAAGAGGAGAGAGGGGAGAAGAGGAGAGGGGGAGAAGAGGAGAGGGGGAGAAGAGGAGAGGAGGAGGAGAGGAGAGGGGAGAAGAGGAGAGAGGAGAGGGGGAGAGAGGAGAGGAGAGGGGGAGAATAGACAAGGAGAGGAGAGGGGGAGAAGAGAGGAGAGGAGAGGAGAGAGAGGAGAGGGAGAGGAGAGGAGAGAAGAGGGAGGAGGAGAAAAGGAGAGGGGAGAGAGGAGAGGAGAGGGGAGAAGAGAAGAGGAGAGGAGAGGGGAGAAGAGAAGAGGAGAGGAGAGGAGAGAAGAGGAGGAGAAGAGAGGAGAGGGGGAGGAAGAGGATAGGAGAGGGGGAGAAGAGGAGAGGAGAGGGGGAGAAGAGGAGAGGAGAGGGAGAGAAGAGGAGAAGAGAGGGAGAGAAGAGGAGAAGAGAGGGGGAGAAGGGGAGAAGAGGAGACGGGGAGAAGAGGAGAGGAGAGGGAGAGAAGAGGAGAGGGAGAGGGGAGGAGAGGAGAGGAGAGGGGGAGAAGAGAGGAGGAGAAAGGAGAGGAGAGGAGAGGGGGAGAAGAGGAGAGGAGGAGAAGGGGAGGAGGAGAATATGAGAGGAGAGGAGAGGAGAGGAGAGGAGAGGGGAGGAGAGGGGGAGAAGAGGAGAGAGAGGGGGAGAAGAGGAGAGGAGAGGAGAGGGAGGAGAAGAGGGAGAGGAGAGGAGAGGAGAAGAGAGGAGGAGAGAAGAGGAGAGGGAGAGGGGGAGAAGAGAAGAGGAGAGTAGAGGGGAGAGGAGAGGAGAGGAGAGGAGAGGAGAAGAGGAGGAGAAAAGGAGAGGAGAGGAGAGGAGAGGGGGAGAAGAGAAGAGGAGAGTAGAGGGGAGAGGAGAGGAGAGGAGAGAGAGGAGGAGAAAAGGAGAGGGGTGAGGAGAGGAGAGGAGAGGGGGAGAAGAGAAGAGGAGAGGAGAGGGGAAGGAGAGGAGAGGGGGAGGAAGAGGAGAGGAGAAGAGGGGGGAGAAGAGGAGAGGGGGAGAGGAGACAAGGAGAGAGAGGGGGAGAAGAGAAGAGGAGAGGAGAGAGGGAGGAGAGGAGAGAGAGGGAGAGAAGAGAAGAGGAGGAGAAAAGGAGATGAGGAAAGGAGAGGAGAGGGGGAGAAGAGAAGAGGAGAGAGAGGGGGATGGGAGAGGAAGAGAAGGGAGAGAAGAGGAGAAGAGAGGAGAGAAGAGGAGTAGAGAGGTGGAGAAGGGGAGAAGGAGGAGACAGGGAGAAGAGGGAGAGGAGAGGGGAGAGGAGAGGAGAGGGGGGAAAAGAGAAGAGGAGAGGGGGAGAAGAGGAGAGGGGGAGAAGAGGAGAGGGGGAGAAGAGGAGAGGAGGAGAAGAGAGAGGGGGAGAAGAGGAGAGGAGAGGAGAGGGGGAGAAGAGGAGAGAGGGGGAGAATAGACAAGGAGAGGAGAGGGGGAGAAGAGAAGAGGAGAGGGAGAGGAGAGGAGAGAGGAGAGAGGAGAGGAGAGAAGAGGAGAGAGGAGAAGAGGAGAGGGGGAGGAAGAGGAGAGGAGAGGGGGAGAAGAGAAGAGGAGAGGAGAGGGGGAGAAGAGAAGAGAGAGGAGAGGAGAGAGGAGAGAGGAGGAGAAAGGAGAGGGGAGAGAGGAGAGGAGAGGGGAGAGGGGGAGAAGAGAAGAGGAGAGGAGAGGGGAGAAGAGAAGAGGAGAGGAGAGGGGGAGGAGAGAAGAGGAGGAGAAGAGGAGAGGGGTGAGGAGAGGATAGGAGAGGGGGAGAAGAGGAGAGAGGGGGAGAAGAGAGAGGAGAGAGAGAAGAGGAGAAGAGATGGAGAGAAGAGGAGAAGAGAGGGGGAGAAGGGGAGAATAGGAGACGGGAGGAGAGGGAGAGAAGAGAGAGAGAGAGAGGGGGGGAGGAGAGGAGAGAGAAGAGAGGAGGAGAAAAGGAGAGGAGAGGGGAGAGGGGAGAGGGGAGAGGAGAGAAGAGGAGGAGAAGAGAGAGAGGAGAGGAGAGAGAGAGGAGAGGGGGAGAAGAGGAGAGAGAGGGGGAGAAGAGAAGAGGAGAGGAGAGGGAGGAGAAGAGGGGAGGGAGGAGAGAAAGAGGAGGAGGAGAGGAGAGGGGAGAAGGAGAGGAGAGGAGAGGGGGAGAGAGAAGAGGAGAGGAGAGGAGAGGGAGGAGAGAGGAGAAAAGGAGAGGAGAGGAGAGGGGGAGGAGAAGAGGAGAGGAGAGGGGAGAGGAGAGGAGAGGAGAGGAGAGGAGAGAAGAGGAGAGGAGGAGAAGGAGAGGGGGAGGAGAGGAGAGGAGAGGGGGAGAAGAGAAGAGGAGAGGGGGAGGAGAGGAGAGGAGAGGGGGAGGAGATGAGAGGAGGAGAAGAGAAGAGGAGAAGAGAGAAGAGGAGAGGGGAGAGAGGAGAGAGAGAAGAGGAGAGGAGAGGAGAGGAGGGGGAGGAGAGAGAGGAGAGAGAGAGAGGGGAGAAGAGGAGAGAGAGAGGGGGAGAAGAGAAGAGGAGAGGAGAGGGGAGAAGAGGAGAGGAGAGGGGGAAGAGGAGAGGAGGGAGAGAGAGAGGAGAGGAGGAAAAGAGAAGAGGAGAGTAAGAGAGAGGAGAGGAGAGGGGGAGAAGAGAAGAGGAGAGGGGGAGAAGAGAGAGGGGGAGAAGAGGAGAGGAGGAGAAGAGGAGAGGGGGAGAAGAGGAGAGGAGAGGAGAGGGGGAGAAGAGGGAGAGGAGAGGGGGAGAATAGACAAGGAGAGGAGAGGGGGAGAAGAGAAGAGGAGAGGAGAGGAGAGAGGAGAGGAGAGAGAGGAGAGGAGAGAAGAGGAGAGGAGGGAGAAGGAGAGGAGTGGGGGAGAGGAGGAGAGGAGATGGGGTGAGAAGAGGAGAGGAGAGGGGGAGAAGAGAAGAGGAGAGGGAGGGGAGAGGAGAGGAGAGGAGAGGAGGAGAAAGGAGAGGGGGTGAGAGAGAAGAGGAGAGGGGGAGAAGAGAAGAGGAGAGGGGAAGAAGAGAAGAGGAGAGGAGAGGAGAGGAGAGGAGAGGAGAGGGGGAGAAGAGGAGAGGGGGAGGGGAGATAGGAGAGGGGGAGAAGAGAAGAGGAGAGGGGGAGAAGAGGAGAGGAGAGAGAGGAGAGGGAGAAGAGATGGAGAGAGAAGAGAGGAGAGGAGAGGAGAGGGAGAAGAGGGAGGGGGAGAAGAGGAGAGGAGAGGGAGAGAAGAGGAGAGGAGAGGAGAGGAGAGGGGGGAGAGGAGAGGAGAGGGAGGAGAAGAGGAGAGGGAGGGAGAGAGGGGGAGAGGAGAGGAGGAGAGAGAGGAGGGAGAGAGGGGAGGAGAGGAGAGGAGAAGAGGAGAGGAGAGAAGAGGAGAGGAGAGGAGAGAGGGGAGAAGAGAGAGGAGAGGAGAGAAGAGGGAGAGGAGAGAGGGGAGAGGAGAGGAGAAGAGAGAGGGGGGAGGAGAGAGAGGAGAGGGGGAGAAGAGGAGAGGGGGAGAGAGGAGAGGAGAGGGGGAGAGGAGAGGAGAGGAGAGAGAAGAGGAGAAGAGGAAGAGAAGAGGGAGAGAGGGGGAGGAGAGGAGAGGGGAGAGAGAGGGAGGGGAGGAGAGGAGAGGAGAGGGGAGAGAAGAGGAGAGGAGAGGGGGAGAGAGAAGGAGAGGAGAGGAGAGAGAGAGAGGAGAGAAGAGGAGAGGGAGAGGAGAGGGGGAGAGGAGAGGAGAGGGGGAGAAGAGGAGGAGAGGAGGAGAAGAGGAGAGGGGGAGAAGAGAAAGGAGAGAGGGAGGAGAGGAGAGGGGGAGAAGAGGAGAGGAGGAGGGAGGAGAGGAGAGGAGAGGAGAGAGAGAAGAGGAGAGAGAGAGAGGGGGAGAAGAGAGAGAGAGGGGAGGAGAGGAGAGGAGAGGGAGAGAGAGGAGAGGAGAGGAGGAGGAGAGAGAGAGAGGGAGAGAGGGGAGAAGAGAAGAGGAGAGGAGGGGAGAGGAGAGGAGAGAGAGGGAGGAGAAGAGAAAGAGAGGAGAAGAAGAGGAGAGGGAGGAGAGAGGAGAGGAGAGGGGAGGAGAGAAGAGGAGAGGAGAGGAGAGAGAGGAGAGGAGAGAGAGGGAGAAGAGGAGAGGAGGGGAGAAGAGGAGAGGAGAGGAGAGGGGGAGAAGAGGAGAGGAGGGGAGAAGAGGAGAGAGAGGAGGGAGGAGGAGAAGAGAGAGGGGAGAGGAGAGAGGGGAAGAAGAGGAGAGGAGAGAGGGGAGAAGGGAGAGAGAAGGGGGAGAGAGAGAGGAGAGGGGAGAGAGGAGGAGAAGAGGAGAGGAGGAGAAGAGGGGAGAGGAGAGGAGAGGGGAGAAGAGAAGAGGAGAGAGAGGGGGGAGAGGAGAGGAGAGAGAAGAGGAGAGGGGAGAGAAGAGGAGAAGAGAGGGGGAGAAGAGAAGAGGGGAGGAGAGGAGGGAGAGGAGAGGAAGAGGAGAGGAGAGGAGGAGAAGAGAGGAGAGGAGGAGAAGAGGAGAGGAGAGGGGAGAAGAGGAGAGGAGAGGGGAGAGAGGAGAGGGGAGAGAGAGAGAGGGGGAGAAGAGGAGAGAGAAGAGGAGAGGAGGGGAGAAGAGGAGAGGAGAGGGGGAGGAGAGAAGAGGAGAGGAGAGGGGGAGAAGAGGAGAAGAGGAGAGAAGAGGAGAGGGGGAGGAGAGAAGAGGAGAGGGGGAGAGAGAGAGAGAGGAGAAGAGAGAGAGAAGAGGGGAGGAGAGGAGAGGGGAGAAGAGAAGAGGAGAGGAGAGGGGGAGAGAGGGAGAGGAGAGGAGAGGAGAGGGAGAAGAGAGAGAGAGAGAGAGGGAGAGGAGGAGAAGAGGAGAGGAGAGGGGGAGAAGAGAAGAGGAGAGGAGAGGGGGAGAAGAGGAGAGAGGAGAGAAGAGGAGAGGAGAGGAGAGAGAAGGAGAGAAGAGGAGAGAGAGGGGGAGAAGAGGGAGAGAGGGGGAGAAGAGAAGAGGAGAGGGAGGAGGAGAAAGAGGAGAGGGGGAGGAGAAGAGGAGAGGAGAGAGAGAAAGAGAGAGGAGAGAGAGGAGAGAGGGGAGAAGAGGAGAGGGAGGAGGAGGGGAGAGAGAGGGGGAGAAGAGGAGAGGAGAGGGGGAGAAGAGGAGAGGAGAGGAGAGAGGAGAGGAGAAGAGAGGGAGGAGAGGAGAGGGGGAGAGGGGGAGAAGAGGAGAGGAGAGGGGGAGAAGAGGAGAGAGGGAGAGAGGAGAGGAGAGGAGAGAGAGGAGAGGAGGAGAAGAGAGAGAGAGAGGGGGAGAAGAGGAGAGAGAGGGGGAGAGAGAGAGAGGAGAGGAGAGAGAGGAGAGAGAGGAGAGGGGAGAGAGGGGAAGAGAAGAGGAGAGGGGGAGAAGAGGAGAGGAGAGGGAGGGAGAAGAGGAGAGGGAGAGGAGGAGGAGAGAGAGGGAGGAGAAGGGAGGAGAGGAGAGAAGAGAGGGGAGAGAGAGAGGAGAGAGAAGAGAGAGGAGGAGGAGAGGGGAGAGAAGAGGAGAGGAGAGGGGAAGAGAAGAGGAGAGGAGAGGGGGAGAAGAGGAGAGGAGAGGGGGAGAAGAGGAGAGGAGAAGGGAGAGGAGAGGAGAGGAGGGAGAAGAGGAGAGGGGGAGAAGAGAAGAAGAGGAGAGAGAGGAGAGGAGAGGAGAAGAGGAGAGGAGAAGAGAGAGGAGAGGGGGAGAAGAGGAGAGGAGAGAGGAGAGGAGAGAAGAGAAGAGGAGAGAGGGGAGAAGAGGAGAGGGGGGAGAGAAGAGGAGAGGAGAGGGGAGAAGAGGAGAGGAGAGGGGGAGGGAGAGAGAGGAGAGGAGGAGAAGAGGAGAGGAGAGGGGGAGAAGAGGAGAGGAGAGGAGAGAGAAGAGGAGAGGAGAGGGAGGAGAGGGAGGGAGAGAGAGAGAGAGAAGAGAGGAGAGGAGAGGGGGAGAAGAGGAGAGGAGAGGGAGGAGAGGAGAGGGGGAGGGGAGAAGAGGAGAGGAGGAGGAGAGGGAGAGGGGGAGAAGAGGAGAGGAGAGGAGAGGAGAGGAGAGGAGAGGAGAGAGAGAGGGAGAGGAGAGGGGGAGAAGAGGAGAGGAGAGGGGAGAAGAGAAGAGGAGAGGAGAGGGGGGAGAAGAGAAGAGAGGGAGAGAAGAGAGAGGAGAAGGAGAGGAGAGGGGGGAGAGGAGAGGAGAGGAGAGGAGAGGAGAGGGGGATAAGAGAAGAGGAGAGAGAGGGGGAGAAGAGGAGAGGAGAGGGGAGAAGAGGAGAGGAGAGGGGAGAGAGGAGAGGAGGAGGGAGGAGAAGAGAGAGAGAGAAGAGGAGAGGAGAGGGGAGAGAAGAGGAGAGGGGGAGAGAGAGAGGAGAGGGAGGGGAGGAGAGGAGAGGAGAGAGGAGAGAGAGAGAAGAGAAGAGGAGAGGAGAGAGAGGAGAGAGGAGGGAGAGGAGAGAAGAGGAGAGGGGAGAAGAGGAGAGAGAGAGAGGGGAGGAGAAGAGGAGAGGAGAGGGGGAGAAGAGGAGAGGGGGAGAAGAGGAGAAGAGAGAGAGGGGGAGGAGAGGAGAGGGAGAGGAGAGAAGAGGAGAGGGGAGAAGAGGAGAGGGGAGAAGAGGAGAGGAGAGGAGAGGAGAAGAGAGAGGAGAGGGGGAGAAGAGGAGAGGAGAGGAGAGGGAGAGAAGAGGAGAGGAGAGGGGGAGAAGAGGAGAGGAGAGGGGAGAGGAGAGAGGGGATAAGAGAAGGAGAGAGAGAGGGGGAGAGAGGAGGAGAGAGAGGGGGAGAAGAGAGAGGGGGAGAAGAGGAGAGGGAGAGAGGAGGAGAGGAGAGGAGAGGAGAGGGGGAGAAGAGGAGAGGAGAGGAGAGAAGGGAGAGGGAGAGGAGAGGAGAGGGAGGGGGAGAAGAGGAGAGGAGAGGGACAGAGGAGGAGAAGAGGAGAGGGAGAAGAGAAGAGAGAGGAGGGGGGAGAAGAGAGAGGAGAGGGGGAGGAGAGGAGAGGAGAGGAGGGAGAAGAGAAGAGGAGAGGGAGAGAGGGAGAGGAGAGGGGGAGAGAGGAGAGGAGAGAGGGGAGAGAGGAGAGGAGAGGGGGAGAGAAAGGAGAGGAGAGGGGGAGGAGAGGAGAGGAGAGGGGGAGAGAGGAGAGAAGAGGAGAGGGGGAGAAGAGAGAGGAGGGAGAGGGGGAGAAGGGTGAGAGAGAGGGGGAGGAGAGGAGGAGAGGAGAGGAGAGGGGGAGAAGGGAGAGGAGGGGGGGAGAAGAGGAGAGGGGGGGAGAGGAGAGAAGAGGAGAGGAGAAGAGAGAGGGGAGAGGAGAGGAGGAGAGGAGAGGGGGAGAAGAGGAGAGGAGAGGGGAGAAGAGGAGAGGAGAGGGGAGAAGAGGAGGGAGAGGAGAGGAGAGGAGAGGGGGAGAAGAGGAGAGGAGAAGAGGAGGGAGGGGAGAAGAGGAGAGGAGAGGGAGGAGAAGAGAGGGAGAGGAGAGGGGGAGAGGAGAGGAGAGGAGAGGGGAGAGAGAGAGAGAGGGAGAAGAGAGAGGAGAGGGGAGAGGAGAGGAGAGGGAGAGAAGAGAGAAGAGGGGGAGAGAGGAGAGGGAGAAGAGGAGAGAGGAGAGGAGAGGAGAGGAGAGGGGAGAAGAGGAGAGGGGGAGAGGAGGAGAGGAGAGAGAGGGGAGAGAGGAGAGGAGAGGGGAGAGAGAGGAGAGGGGGAGAAGAGAGGAGAGGAGAGGGGGAGAGAGGAGAGGAGAGGGGGAGAGAGAAGAGAGGAGGAGAGGAGGGAGAGGAGAGAGAGAGGAGAGGAGAGAGGAGATGAGAGGAGAGGGGGAGAAGAGAGAGGAGAAGAGAGAGAGGAGGAGAGGAGAGGGGAGGAGAGAGGAGAGGAGGAGAAGAGAAGAGAGAGGAGAGAGAAGAGGGAGAGGGGGAGAAGAGAAGAGGAGAGGAGAGAGAGAGGAGAGAGGGAGGGGGAGAAGAGGAGAGGGGGAGAGAGAAGAGGAGAGAGGGGGGAGAGAGAGAAGAGGAAGAGGAGAGGGGAGGGGGAAGAGAAGAGAGGAGAGGGGAGAAGAGGAGAGGAGAGGGGGGAGAAGAGGAGAGGGAGAGGAGAAGAGAAGAGGAGAGGAGAGGGGGAGAAGAGGAGAAGAGGGGAGAGGAGAGGAGAGGAGAGGGGGAGAGGAGAGGAGAGGGGGAGAGAGAGGAGAGGGGGAGAAGAGGAGAGAGAGAGGGGGAGAAGAGGAGAGGGGGAGAAGAGGAGAGGAGAGGGAGGAGAAGAGGAGAGGAGAGGGGGAGAAGAGGAGAGAGAGGGGGAGAAGAGGAGAGGAGAGGGGGAGGAGAAGAGGAGAGGGGGAGAAGAGAGGAGGAGAAGAGGAGAGGAGAGGGGGAGAGAGGGAGAGGAGAGGAGAGGGGAGAGAGAGAGGGGGAGAAGAGAGAGAGAGGGGGAGAGGAGAAGAGGAGAGGAGAGTGGGGAGAGGAGAGGAGAGGAGAGGGGGAGAGGAGAGGAGAGGGGGAGAAGAGGAGAGGAGAGGGGGAGAAGAGGAGAGAGAGGGGGAGAAGAGGAGAGGAGAGGGAGGAGAAGAGGAGAGGAGAGGGAGGAGAGAGGAGAGGAGAGAAGGGGAGAGAGGGGAGAGGAGAGGGGGGAGAGGAGAGAGAGGAGAAGAGGAGAGGGGAGAGAGAGAGGGAGAGAGAGGAGAGGAGAGGGGAGAGAGGAGAGGGGGAGAAGAGGAGAGGAGAGAAGAGGAGAGAGGAGGAGGGGGAGAAGAGAAGAGAGAGGAGAGGGGGAGAAGAGAAGAGGAGAGGAGAGGGGGAGGAGAGGAGAGCAGGGAAGAGGAGAGGAGAGGGGGAGGAGAGAGGAGAGGGGGAGAAGAGGAGGAGAGGAGAGGGGAGAGAGAGGAGAGAAGAGAGAGAGGAGAGGGAGCAGGGGAGAAGAGAGAAGAGGAGAGAGAGAGGGGGAGGAGAAGAGGAGAGGGGGGAAGAGGAGAGGAGAGGGGGAGAAGAGGAGAGGAGAGGGGAGAGGGGAGGAAGAGAGAGGAGAAGAGAAGAGAGGGGAGGAGGAGAGGAGAGGGAGAAGGGGAGAGGAGAGGAGAGAAGAGAAGAGGAGAGGGAGGAGAAGAGGAGAGGAGAGGGGAGGAGAAGAGGAGAGGGGGAGAAGAGAGAGGAGGGGGGGGAGAGGAGAGGAGAGGGGGAGAAGAGGAGAGGAGAGAGAAGAGGAGAAGAGAAGAGGAGAGGGGGAGGAGGGAGAGAAGAGAAGAGGAGAGGGGGAGAGAGGAGAGGAGAGGGGGAGAAGAGGAGAGGAGAGGGGGGGAGAAGAGAAGAGGAGAGGAGAGGGGGAGAGGAGAGAGAAGAGAAGAGAAGAGGAGAGGGGGAGAGGAGGAGAGGAGAGGAGGAGAAGAGGAGAGAGGGGGAGAGGGGAGAAGAGGAGAGGAAGAGGGAGGAAGAGGAGAGGGGGAGAAGAGAAGAGAAGAGGGAGAGGAGAGAGGGGAGAGGGAGAGGAGAGGAGGAGAGGGAGGAGGAGGGGAGAGGAGGAGGAGGAGAGGGGGAGAAGAGAGAGGAGAGAGGAGGGGGGGGAGAAGAGGAGAGGAGAGGGAGGAGGAGGGAGAGGAGAGGAGAGAGAAGAGGGGAGGAGAGGAGAGGAGAGGGGGAGAGGAGAGAAGAGGAGAGGGAGGGAGAGAAGAGGAGAGAGGAGAGGAGAGAGGGAGAAGAGGAGAGGAGAGGAGAGGGGGAGAGGAGAGAAGGGGAGAGAGGAGAGGAGAGGAGAAGGGAGAGAGAGGAGGAGGAGAGAAGAGGAGAGAGAGGGGGAGGAGAGGAGAGGAGAGGGGGAGAAGAGGAGAGGGGGAGAGAAGAGGAGAGGGGGAGAAGAAGAGAAGAGGAGAGGAGGAGAGGAGGAGAGGGAGGAGAGGAGGAGAGGAGAGGAGGGAGAGAAGAGGAGAGAGGAGAGGGGAGAAGAGGAGGGGAGAAGAGGAGGGGGAGAGAGGAGAAGAGGAGAGGAGAGGGGGGGGAGGAGAGGAGAGGGGGAGAAGAGAGAGGAGAGGGAGAGGAGAGAGAGGGGAGAAGAGGAGAGGAGAGGAGAGAGAGGGGAGAAGAGGAGGGAGAAGAGGAGAGGAGAGGAGAGGGGGAGAGAGAGGAGAGGAGAGAGGGGGAGAAGAGGAGAGGGGGAAGAGAAGAGGAGAGGGAGGGGGGAGAGGGGGAGAGAAGGGAGGGAGGATAAGAGAAGAGAAGAGGAGAAGAGAGGAGAGAGGAGGGGGAGAAGAGGAGAGGAGAGGAGAGGGGGAGAAGAGGAGAGGGGGAGAAGGGAAGAGGAGAGGGGGGAGGGAGGAGAGGAGGAGAAGAGGAGAGGGGAGAAGAGAGAGAAGAGGAGAGGGGGAGAGAGGAGAGGGGGAGAAGAGAAGAGAGAGGGGGAGAAGAGGAGAGGAGAGGGGGAGAGAGAAGGGAGAAGCAATGATGAGAATTTAGATGTATTTATTAGAGAGGAGAGAGAAGAGGAGAGAGAGGGAGGAGAAGAGGAGGGAGAGGGGGAGAGAGGAGAGGAGGGGGAGAAGGGAGAGAGGGGGGAAGAGGAGGGAGAGGGGGAGAAGAGGAGAGGAGAGGGGAGAAGAGGAGAGGAGAGGGGGAGAGAAGAGAGAGGGGGAGAAGAGAGGAGAGGGGAGGAGAGGAGAGAGAGGAGGAGAGGAGAGGAAGGAGAGGAGGAGGAGGAGAGGAGAGGGGGAGAAGAGAAGAGAGAGAGGGAGAGGAGAGGAGAGGAGGGGGAGAGAAGAGGAGAGGAGAAGAGAGGAGGAGAGGGGAGAGGAGAGGAGAGGGGAGAGAAGAGGAGAGAGAGGGAGAGGAGAGGAGAGGGGGAGGAGAGGAGGAGGAGAGGGGGAGAGGAGAGGAGAGGGGGAGAAGAGGAGAGGGAGAGAAGAGGGAGAGGGGGAGAAGAGGGAGAGAGGAGAGGGGGAGGAGAGAGAGGGGGAGAAGAGAAGAGGAGAGGGGGGGAGAGAGAGAGAGGAGAGGGGGAGAGAGGAGAGAGAGGGGAGAGGAGAGAGAGGGGGAGAGAGAAGAGGAGAGGAGAGGGGGAGAAGAGGAGAGGAGAGGGAAGAGAGAGGAGAGGGGAGAAGGGGAGAAGAGAAGAGGAGAGGGGAGAAGAGAAGAGGAGAGGGGGAGAAGAGGAGAGGAGAGAGGGAGGAGGAGAGGAGAGGGGGAGAAGAGGAGAGAGAGGGGAGAGAGAGGAGAGGGGGAGAAGAAGAGGAGAGGGGGAGAAGAGAAGAGGAGAGGAGAGGGGGGAAGAGGAGAGGAGAGGGGAGAGGAGAAGGAGAGAGAGAGGGGGAGAAGAGGAGAGAGGGGAGAGGGGGAGAAGAGGAGAGGAGAGGGGGAGAGGAGAGAGAGGAGAGGGGGAGAAGAGAGGGGGAGAAGAGAAGAGAGAGGAGAAGAGGAGAGGAGAGGGGGAGGAGAGGAGAGGAGAGGGGAGAGGAAGGAGAGGAGAGGAGAGGAGAGAGGGAGAAGAGGAGAGGAGAGGGGGGGAGAGAAGAGAGAGAAGAGAGAGGGGAGAGAGGAGAGGAGAGGGGAGAAGAGAGAGGAGAGGGGGGAGAAGAGGAGAGGGGGAGAAGAGAGGAGAAGAGGAGAGGGGGAGAGGAGAGAAGAGGAGAGGAGGAGGGGAGAAGAGGAGAGGAGGGAGAAGAGGAGAGGAGAGGGGAGAAGAGAAGAGGAGAGGGGGAGAAGAGGAGAAGAGAGGGGGAGAAGAGGAGAGGGGGAGAAGAGGAGGAGAGGAGAGGGGGAGAAGAGGAGAGGAGAGGAGAGGGGGAGAAGAGAGAGGAGAGGGGGAGAAGAGGAGAGGGAGAGAAGAGGAGAGGGGGAGGGAGAGAAGAGGAGAAGAGAGGGAGGAGAAGAGGAAGAGAAGAGAGGGGGAGGAGAGGAGAGGGGGGGGAGAAGAGGAGAGGAGGGGGAGAAGAGGAGAGGAGAGGAGAGGAGGGAGGAGAAGAGGAGAGGAGAGGAGAGAAGAGGAGAAGAGGAGAGGAGAGGGGGAGAGAGAGAGGAGAGGGGGAGAAGGAGAGGAGAGGGGGAGAAGAGAAGAGGAGAGGAGAGGGGGAGGAGAGAGGAGAAGAGGAGAGGGGGAGAAGAGAAGAGAGGGGGAGAAGAGGGGGGAGGAGGAGAGGAGAGAGGAGAGGAGAGGAGAGGGGAGAGAGAGAGAGAGGAGAGGGGAGAGAAGAGGAGAGGGGGAGGAGGAGAGGAGGGGAGAGGAGAGGAGGGAGAAGAGAGAGGAGAGGAGAGGGGGGAGAAGAAGAGGGAGAGGGGGAGAAGAGAAGAGGAGAGAGAGGGGGGAGAAGAGAGAGGGGAGAGGGGAGGAGAGAGAGAGAGGAGAGGAGAGGGGGAGAAGAGGAGAGGGAGGGGGGGAGTGAGAGGAGAGGGGGAGAGAAGGAGAGGAGAGGGGAGAAGAGAGAGGAGAGGGGAGAGGAGAGGAGAGGGGAGGAAGAGGAGAGGAGAGGAGAGGAGAGAGGGGGAGAAGAGAGAGGAGAGGGGGAGAAGAGAAGAGAGGAGAGAGGGGAGAAGAGGAGAGAAGAGGAGAGGAGAGGGGAGGAGAGGAGAGGGGGAGAGGAGAGGGAGAAGAAGAGGAGAGGAGAGGGGGAGAAGAGGAGAGAGAGGGAGAGGAGAGGAGAGGGGGAGAAGAGGAGGAGAGGGAGAGAAGAGGAGAGGAGAGGGGGAGAAGGAGAAGAGAGAGGAGGAGAGGAGAGGAGGGGGAGAAGAGGAGAGGAGAGGGGGAGAAGAGGAGAGGAGAGGGGAGAAGAGGAGAGGAGAGAGGGAGGAGAGGGGGAGAGAGGAGAGGGGGAGAAGAGAAGAGGAGAGGAGAGGGGAAGGAGAGGAGAGGGGGAGAAGGGAGAAGAGAAGAAGAGAGAGGGGAGAAGAGGAGAGGAGAGGGGGAGAGAGAGGAGAGGAGAGGGGGAGAAGGGAGAGGAGGGGGGGGAGAAGAGGAGAGGAGGGAGAGAGGAGAGAGGGGGGAGAAGAGAAGAGGAGAGGAGAAGAGGAGAGGAGAGGGGGAAGGGGGGAGAGGAGAGGGGAGAGAGGAGAGGGGAGGAGAAGAGGAGAGAGGGGAGAAGAGGAGAGGGGAGAAGAGAGAGGGGAGGAGAGAGAGGAGAAGAGGGGGGAGAGGAGAGGAGAGGAGAGGGGGAGAAGGGAGAGGAGAGGAGAGGGGGAGAAGAGGAGGAGAGGAGAGGGGAGAGAGGAGAGGAGAGGGGGAGAGAGGAGAGGAGAGGAGAGAGAGGAGAGGAGGAGAGGGGGGAGAAGAGAGAGGAGAGGGGGAGAGGAGAAGAGGAGAGGGGGAGAAGAGGAGAGGAGGAGAAGAGAGAGGAGAGGGGGAGAAGAGAAGAGAGGAGGAGAAGAGAGAGGGGGAGAAGAGAGAGAGGAGAGGGGGAGGAGAGGAGAGGGGGAGAAGAGAAGAGGAGAGGAGAGGGGGGAGAAGAGGAGAGGAGAGGGGGAGAAGAGGAGAGGAGAGGGGGAGAAGAGGAGAGGAGAGGGGGAGAAGAGGAGAGGAGAGGAGAGGAGAGGAGGGGAGAAGAGAGAGGAGAGAAGAGGAGAGAGAGGGGGAGAGAAGAGGAGAGAGGAAGAGAAGAGGAGAGAGAAGAGGAGAGGGGGAGGAGAGGAGAGGAGAGGGGGAGAAGAGGAGAGAGGAGAGGGGAGAGAGGAGAGAGAGAGAAGGGGAGGAGGGGGAGAGGAGAGGGGGAGGAGAAGAGAGAGGAGAGAGAGAAGAGAGAGGAGAGGGGGAGAGGAGAGAGAGGAGAGGAGAGGAGATGAGAGAAGGAGAGGAGAGGGGGAGAAGAAGAGGGGGAGAGAGAGGGGAGAGGAGAGGGGAGGAGAGGAGAGGAGAGGAGAGGAGAGGGGGAGAGAGAGGAGAGGGGGAGAAGAGAGAGAGAGGGAGAGAAGAGGAGAAGAGAGGGGAGAAGAGGAGAGGGGGAGAAGAGAAGAGGAGAGGAGAGGGAGGGGAGGAGAGGAGAGGGGAGGAGAAGAAGAGGAGAGGAGAGAGAGAAGAGGAGAGGGAGAGGAGAGGGGAGGAGAGAGAGAGGAGAAGAGAGAAGAGGAGAAGAGAGGGGGAGAAGAGGAGAAGAGAGGGGGAGAAGAGGAGAGGAGAGGGGGAGAAGAGAAGAGAGAGAGGAGAGGAGAGGAGAGGAGAGGAGAGGAGAGGAGAGGGAGAGAGAGAGAGGGGGAGAGAGAAGAGGGAGAAGGGGGAGGGAGGGAGAGGAGAGAAGAGAGAGGAGGGGAGAAGAGGAGAGGAGAGAAGAGGAGAGGAGAGGGAGAGGAGAGGAGAGGAGATGGGGAGAAGAGGAGAGGAGAGGGGGAGAGG
This sequence comes from Oncorhynchus nerka, assembly GCF_034236695.1. Taxonomy (NCBI): domain Eukaryota; kingdom Metazoa; phylum Chordata; class Actinopteri; order Salmoniformes; family Salmonidae; genus Oncorhynchus; species Oncorhynchus nerka. Next base: position 1,533,144 of record NC_088413.1, on the reverse strand, counting down.
AGGAGAGGGAGAGAAGAGAGAGAGAGGGGGAGAAGGAGGAGAGGAGAGGGGGAGAAGAGAGAGGGGGAGAAGAGAGGAGAGAGGGGAGAAGGAGATGGAGGAGAGGAGAGGAGAGGGGGAGAAGAGAAGAGGGGGAGAAGGAGAGGGGGAGAGAGAGGAGAGGAGAGGGGGAGAAGAGAGAGGAGAGAAGAGAAGAGGAAGAGAAGAGAAGAGAGAGAGAGAGGAGAGGAGAGGAGAGAGAAGAGGAGAGGAGAGGAGAGAAGAGGAGAGGAGGGGGAGAAGAGAAGAGGAGAGGAGAGGGAGGAGAGGAGAGGAGAGAGAGGAGAGGAGAGAGAAGAGGAGAGGAGAGAAGAGGAGAGGAGAGAGAGGAGAGGAGGAGAAGAGGAGAGGAGAGGAGAAGAGAAGAGGAAGGAGAGAGAAGAGAGGAGGGAGAGAGGAGAGAGAGAGAGGAGGGAGAAGAGAAGAGAGGAGAAGAGGAGGAGAAGAGAAGAGAGAAGAGGGGAGAGGAGAGGAGAAGAGGAGAGAAGAGGAGAGGGGAGGAGAGGAGGAGGAGGAGGAGAAGGGGGAGAAGAGAAGAGGAGAGGAGAGGGAGGGGAGAAGAGGAGAGGAGGAGGAGGGAGAGAAGAGGAGGGGGAGAGAGGAGAGGAGAGGGGGAGAAGAGGAGAGGGGAGAGGAGAGGAGAGAGGGGGAGAAGAGAAGAAGAAGAGGGGAGGGAAGGGGGATGAGAGTGGAGAAAGGGAGGAGGAGAGGAGAGAGGGGGAGAAGAGGAGAGGGGAGGAGAGGAAGAGGAGAAGGGGAGAAGAGGAGAAGAGGAGGAGAGGAGAGGAGAGGAGAGAGAGGAGAGGAGAGGAGAGGGGAGAAGAGAGAGGGGGAGAAGAGAGAGGAGAAGAGGAGAGGGGAGAAGAGAGGGGAGGGGAGAAGGTGAGAAGAGGAGAGGAGAGAAGAGAGAAGGGGGAGAGAGGGGAGGGAGAGGGGAGAGAGAGAGGTGGGATGAGGAGAGAGGGGAAGAGGAGAGGGTGAGAAGAGGAGAGAAGAGGAGGGGAGAAGAGAGGGGGAGAAGAGGAAGAGAGGGGAGAAGGGAGAAGAGAGGGGTTGAAGAGAGGAGGAGAGAGGGAGGTGAGAAGAGGAGAGGAGAGGGGAGAAGAGAGGGGTTGAAGAGAGAGGAGGGGGTGAAGAGGAGAGGAGAGGGGCGAGGAGTGGAGAGGGGAGGAGAGGAGAAGAGAGGGGGAGTTCATTAACTCAATTCTACTGACAATTTTGTCTATGGAGATTGCATGGCTGAGTGTTTGATTTTATACATTTGTCAGGAAGGGGTGTGGCTGAAATAGAATCCACTAATTTGAAGGGGTGTCCACATACTTTTGTATATATAGTGTATGTACACATGGGTGTTGTTGCACCATACCAACGATAAGCCTGTCTTCCCCATCACATCATGAAAGGTCATGTTGATGTTCATTTAACCTCTGTCTCTCTCTTCCTCTGATTCTCTGTCTCTCTCTGTCTCTTTCTCCTCTCTCTCTCTTTCTCCTCAGATCTCCAGGCTCAAAGCGTCAGTCCACCAGGTAGGTAGAGTATAAATCTACAGTGATTATAGCAGTTCAATATTAGTCAACTTTATTATCCCACATGGAGAAATTCATGTGTCCATACAAACCATTCTAAACCCCAATAACAAGTAGTGTTTTATGGAACTACTAATACTTGTCAACCACAAAGCATCACTGCTGTTAGAATAACAGAATCACTGTCATCATCTGTCCTCACCACTGTGTTTTCCTCTCTGCTGTTTACAGCTGAAGACTCAGTCAGACTGGTGAATGGGACCACTTCCTGTTCTGGGACAGTGGAAGTCTTCTATGAAGGAGAGTGGACAGGTCTATGTACTGGGTGGTGGAGCATGATGAAAGAGGTTAAGGTTGTGTGTAGAGAGCTGGATTGTGGGAATGTTGTATCTGTATCTAGAGGACCTCTGTTTGAAGATGGAAGAAGAGGAGTCAGACTATCTAGTAGATGTAGTGGAGATGAGTCTTCTATTAGACGGTGTGACATCATAGAAGAACCTGGTGTCTGTTATGTTGAATATTATCATCATGTGACCTGTTCAGGTAAGAGACTGGTCATATTGAGAGATTTATTTATACATTATATAATATTACCATGTATCATGTTTTATGTGTTTTTATTTCATTTAAATAGAGGGAGAGATGTCAGATGTATTTAAACATTATATTTGTGTTTGTCATATTGGTTTATGGGAGATGTTCATGGGCAGATCATTGTAGTTCAGATGGTACTGAAGTGAAGCTGCCTGATGGATGTCCAGCTGTTTATTTTCTATAAAGTGAAGTGAACTTATTCCTGTCTCCTGCCTGCATTATTCCCAACCCGATCCTGAGTGACTAAGAACCCATTTCTACCTCTTACAGTATCAAACATAGCAAACTACAATCTTTTATCCAACATATTTGTGTTTAGTCCTTGACAGTGTCATCAACAAAACTGATTGAATGTTCAACCAACTCTTTTCTCCAGAGTCTGTGCGGCTTGTGGATGGAGCTGGTCTCTGCTCTGGGAGAGTGGAGGTGAAGTCCAATCAGTCCTGGGCCTCAGTGTGTGAAGCTGACTTTGACCGGCAGGATGCAGAGGTAGTCTGTAGGGATGTTGGCTGTGGGGCTCCTGCAGCTCTACAGGGGGGGCTCTATGGAGAAGGTGAGGGTCAGACCTGGGATAAAGAGTTCCAGTGTAAAGGCAATGAGTCCCTTCTCCTGGACTGTGACACCTCAGACAGAGAGAACAACACCTGCCTACCTGGTAATGCTGTTGGACTCACCTGCTCAGGTAAGAAACAGTTTGTCACTCAATCAACATTGTTTCTCATCTGGAGTGAAGAATATGAGAGACAATATAGGTGTGTTTTAGTGAGAAAATAGTAAGATTACTGTCTCTCTCTTTTCTTTTCTCAGAGCCTGATGATGTGAGGCTGGTGGGAGGAGGCAGTCGCTGTGCTGGTGGAGTGGAGCGGTACGACCAGGGAGAGTGGAGGATTGTGGGATCTTTCTCTGACGTGAAGACTGTAGCTGCAGTAGTGTGTAGACAGCTGGGATGTGGATCCACTGTTTCAGGACTTCCTGGAAACACCACTAGAGGGTTTGGAGTTTCCTGTTCTGGGTCTCAGTCTTCACTGAGGGAGTGTTTGACAAGTTATAATCTCCTTCCTGGACTCACAGTGATCTGCTCAGGTAATAACAAGATATTATAATTATATTCAACTGATTTCCTTCATTCATACAACTTCCTCTGCACCTCTCATGATGACTGTTTAACTTGTCAGTCTGCTTTACTAAATAGATCACTCAGTCAAGTAGGAATCAAATGCAACTTAAATATCCCAGAATGCTTTTGTATTTGAGTGTTACCTCAGTGAACGTCTCTACTCACTACCACTGTCACATGTCATGTTATTGTCACATCTAAATGAGGAAAGTAGTTGAGGAGCTACGTTTTCTTTTTCTCTCCTCTAAGTTCCAGATGTCCTGCTTCAGCCTGATATCAACATATGTTGTCTCAGTGACTGTAGGCCCACTACTCATGTTGCCCTGTGAGGGAGGGTGGCTGGCACTGTTACATGCTGATGTTATTGTCATATCTATAGGAAACTAGTTGAAGAGGTTTTTCTTGTTCTCTTTTATTGTTACAGATCTCCTGGTCCAGCCTGATATCTTCCTGACTGACCCAATGGGAGGGGTCTTCAGGGGCCACCAGGGGCCCGAGATGTTCAGGGGCTACAACTTCACCATCACCTGCTCCACTCAGCCACAGTACCCAGGAGGCTCCTTCCTCCTCACGTTCACCGGCTCCAACAGAACCCAGACCCAGCCAGCTGTCAATCACTCTGCTGCCTTCCTCTTCCCTGCTGCAGATGACTCCCACCAAGGGAACTACAGCTGTGTTTATGACAATTATGTTTTCTCTCATAACTTCTCCTCTGAGAGTGAGCTCCTCCCCCTCACCATCACAGGTAACTGAAAAGGAACCAGACTTATAACTTTGTCATTGACAGATTTCCCACAGATCTATGTGATGATGATCAGTCCCTCATCAAAGGTGTTTCTGTTTGCAGCCTCTCCTCTGCCAGCCTTCATCATCAGACACGTTGTAGTGCTGCTGATCCTACTGACATCCATCACCACCTCCTACCTGTACTACAAGGTAAAGACATTTACTCAGACGTTACAAGTCATTTAAACTAGAGGGGGAGGGTGAGAGGGAGAGGGAGGGAGAGAGAATGGAGATACCAGAGAGTAAATGTCTGACTGTTGGTGCTGTGTCTCCCTAGCCCACCAGGAGGCAGAAGAGAGTGAACAGGGTGAGCAGCATGGATCTTGATGTCAATGCCATGGAGATGGTCTCTCTGAGCTCCAGAGCTGAAGCTGGACCGGGAGAGGAGAGAGCAGCCCAGGGGACGGAGTAGGAGGAGAATGAATCTGACCCTACATGCTGATCTTAGGTCAGTTTTGTATTTTAAATCGATGGTCAGCAGTGGACTGGTGTTTAAAATGTGGTGACAAACCTGAAGTGGTTCTAATTTTAATAACAAGTTCAGAATTAGTTTATCTTTCTAGAACCTTGAAAGAAATCTAAAAGGAGTGACTGCAACCACCATTATTCATTTAGTTTGGTTTTTAGCCACCAGAGAAACATGGGTTTTTGGTAACATGGGGTTTTGGGTAACATGGGTTTTGGGTAACATGGGGTTTTGGGTAACATGGGGTTTTGGGTAACATGGGTTTTGGGTAACATGGGGTTTTGGGTAACATGGGTTCTGGGTAATATGGGGTTTGGGGTAACATGGGGTTCTGGGTAACATGGGGTTCTGGGTAACATGGGGTTCTGGGTAACATGGGGTTCTGGGTAACATGGGGTTTGGGGTAACATGGGGTTTGGGGTAACATGGTGTTTGGGTAACATGGGGTTCTGGGTAATATGGGGTTTGGGGTAACATGGGGTTTGGGTAACATGGGTTTCTGGTTAATATGGGGTTTTGGGAAACATGGGGTTTGGGTAACATGGGGTTTTGGTAACATGGGGTTTGGGTAACATGGGGTTTTGGTAACATGGGGTTTGGGTAACATGGGGTTCTGGGTAACATGGGTTTTGGGTAACATGGGGTTTTGGGTAACATGGGGTTTGGGTAACATGGGTTTTGGGTAACATGGGGTTGGGTAACATGGGGGTTGGGTAACATGGGTTTTTGGGTAACATGGGGTTTTGGGTAACATGGGTTTTGGGTAACATGGGTTTTGGGTAACATGGGGTTTTGGGCAACATGGGGTTTTGGGCAACATGGGGTTTTGGGTAACATGGGGTTTGGGTAACATGGGTTTTGGGTAACATGGGGTTTTGGGTAACATGGGTTTTGGGTAACATGGGGTTTTGGTAACATGGGGTTTTGGGTAACATGGGGTTTTGGTAACATGGGGTTTTGGTAACATGGGTTTTGGTAACATGGGGGTTTTGGGTAACATGGGGTTTTGGGTAACATGGGGTTTTGGTAACATGGGGTTTTGGTAACATGGGGTAACATGGGGTTTTGGTAACATGGGTTTTGGTAACATGGGGTTTTGGTAACATGGGGTAACATGGGGTTTTTGGGTAACATGGGGTTTTGGTAACATGGGGTTTTGGGTAACATGGGGTTTTTTGGTAACATGGGGTTTTGGTAACATGGGGTTTTGGGCAACATGGGGTTTTGGTAACATGGGGTAACATGGGGTTTTGGGCAACATGGGGTTTTGGTAACATGGGGTAACATGGGGTTTTGGGTAACATGGGGTTTTATTATTGTAAGATAGTAGCTACATTTCGTCTGTTTGTGTTCCAGAATGTATTGCTTCTTGCTTTTGTCTTTATGTCTTTATCTTGGTTTGTTTTTAGTATGTTTTTATGATAATTATGTTATTGATTATAAAATGATATTGATTATTGATTATGATGTAGGTTAGTGTTATGTTGTTAGTAGTATAGAGATAATGATGTTATTAATTATAAATGTTATGATATTGATTATTGATTATGATGTAGGTTAGTGTTATGTTGTTAGTAGTATAGAGATAATGATGTTATTGATGTTCATGATGTTGCTCTCTAAACTGCCATGTAATCAACTGGATGCTTTTAATAAAATTACAGGCTGTCAGTCTGGTGTGATTTAATTATTAGACAGACTACAACATACAGTATGAATTAACTGAGATCAGTCTGTGTGATTCCCCCTCTTGGACAGACTACAACATACAGTATGAATTAACTGAGATCAGTCTGTGTGATTCCCCTCTTGGACAGACTACAACATACAGTATGAATTAACTGAGATCAGTCTGTGTGATCCCCTCTTGGACAGACTACAACATACAGTATGAATTAACTGGTCATACATTTGGCAGGAGGATAGGAAGTGCATCTCAGTTTCCACCTCATTTTGTGGGCTGTGGGCACATAGCCGGTCTTCTCTGGAGAGCCAGGTACTGACCTGTATATAGTCCTGCTATTGTTATTTTACTGTTGTTCTTTAATTACTTTTTACTCTTTAATTACTTGTTACTTTCATTTCTTATTCTTATCCATATTATTTTAACTGCATTGTTGGTTAGGGGCTCGTAACTAATACAATTTGATTTGAGTTCTGCCTACGGTGGCCTTTCTCAATAGCAAAGCTATGCTCACTGAGTCTGTACATAGTCAAAGCTTTCCTTAAGTGTGGGTCAGTCATAGTGGTCAGGTATTCTGCCACTGTGTACTCTCAGTTTAGGGCTAAACAGCATTCTAGTTTGATCTTTTTTTGATAATACTTTCCAATGTGTCAAGTAATTCTCTTTTTTTCTCATGATTTGGTTGGGCCTAATGTGTTTGCTGTCCTGGGGCTCTGTGGGGTCTGTTTGTGAACAGAGCACCAGGTCCAGTTTGCTTAGGGGACTCTTTGTATGTCTCTCTCTGTCTGTGTCTCTCTCTCTCTCTGTGTCTCTCTTATTGTCTGTATTTCTCTCTCTCTCTCTGATTGTCTCACCCACCAACCCTAGAGAGATACAGTCACCCACCAACCCTGGAGAGATACAGTCACCCACCAACCCTAGAGAGATAGTCACCCACCAACCCTGGAGAGATACAGTCACCCACCAACCCTAGAGAGATACAGTCACCCACCAACCCTGGAGAGATACAGTCACCCACCAACCCTAGAGAGATAGTCACCCACCAACCCTAGAGAGATAGTCACCCACCAACCCTGGAGAGATACAGTCACCCACCAACCCTAGAGAGATACAGTCACCCACCAACCCTAGAGAGATACAGTCACCCACCAACCCTAGAGAGATACAGTCACCCACCAACCCTAGAGAGATACAGTCACCCACCAACCCTAGAGAGATACAGTCACCCACCAACCCTGGAGAGATACAGTCACCCACCAACCCTAGAGAGATAGTCACCCACCAACCCTGGAGAGATACAGTCACCCACCAACCCTGGAGAGATACAGTCACCCACCAACCCTGGAGAGATACAGTCACCCACCAACCCTGGAGAGATACAGGCTTTGCAGGATTTTGTCTCCAGACCACCACTGAAACACCTGAAGTCAAATTGGCTCATCATAAAGGATTTGATGATATATTGATTGACTGGTATTTGTTGTAGTGGTACCTGGCTGGGGAAACATCTACATACCTGGTCTGTGCCCCAATAACCTCTCCTTCCTCCCAAAGTGTGTGCTTGTTCACCTCCCTTCATGGACAGGATTTGACAGGAATTGATTGGTATGGAAACTCATGCTATAACCTTCGCCTTCGCCTTCACCAATCCAATGTTAATACACTTTATGGGGAGTAGTGAATGAGTGCACACTTCAGGAAGCAGGAAAGACATTTGGGACGAACCCTGGCCCATGCCGGAGGATCTCCAAATTGACATTTGGTAAAGGTAGCCAAAACATTCCATGGTGCTCTATTCTGAACATTAACTGGCGTTTGTCGCCCCTGGTGGAAAACACCTCTTGTTGATCTTCCTCACCCGTATATGTGCAATGTGTACCTCACAGGACACCATACATTATTCAAGAGTACATGCTGGATTACCTTTGTCCTCGCACCAGGATAATATACTGGCAGCACATCATCAGATTATTTTATTCTAAATTAGAGTCCCCTGCAAAGACAAAATCATTTGAAGTATTTTAATATTGTATAATTTATACCAGCATTTAAAAAAGTTTACAAACTAAATACTAGTATTTTGACAGATTTGAATG